>NW_010100308.1:85043-121753 GCF_000699245.1 Pterocles gutturalis
GAAGAGTCCTAATGGCAGGATCTGAACCACATCAGCACTTCTTGTAGCTCTTTTCTACCCTCAGTTTCAGACTGCATCTGAACTATACGTGCAGAAAATCAGTTCTTGTTTGGTTCTTAGATACAACAAAGATTATGACACATAGATAGCTATGCTATCTGTGACTGAAGATCAAGGGAGGTGGTCTAGGTTTATCAGAGGGTTTTCCACCTGTCCATGGCCATTTAGAAAAGTCTACAACATTATTTTTCAGAAATTTGTTTGTGGAAAAGAGGAGTATCCAAGCACAGAAACAGAATGTGTTCCGGCATATCTAGTGCAAAGGAAGTTTTTTTTTTTCTCATTTATTTTAAAAGATGACATTGAAAACAAATGGATATATGAAAAGAAACAGTACCCTCTGTGAGGTTTCAGCTTTGATAAACCATGTTACAGAATCCAGGTCTTTCACCATATGGTAGAACCTGACACATCTTTAACATTTCCATTGTTTTTTTGGACAGAAATCAAGAGTTAAGGACCTGGCAAAACAAATACATGACTGAAAATGTGTGTGTTATTAGTGCCAGAGTGCTTTTGGAAGGCATGGTTTTGGTATGCCTGCGCTAGTGTTTTACTGGCTCTCTGCTGCTATAAACAAATCTGAAAGGGGAGGAAGATTTAGAAGCTAACTAACAAGAGTGAACGCTACGGAAAGGAAATGAAGACAAATGGCCGCTGACCCTGTGCTCACTTATTAGGCAGCAATTAATTTTTCAACCGATAAAACCACTTCATCTTATCAGATCCCTGTGGTGGAATTAGATAGTCAATACATGGGGGCCTCTGTTTCCCAATAACACCCACAGGGCAAGCCTTTTCCAGCCGTCTGTGAGTCTCATCTGGCTTTCTCCATCCTGGATTCCTCTGCAGTGGCCTTAGCATCAGCTTTTCCCTTAATTGCCCATCTGGGTGACGCTGAAGGATGTTGGCACTTAATGTTGGCTCTGCTTGACTTTGAAATAGAGAAAGTGGAAGGCTGGACCTCAGAGCCAAAACTACATGAAGAGTGGATTTTCACCTCCAGAACAGCATTACAACTGATTTCCACTATATAATGGAAGGCAATTATAACATTGTGTATGCTTTGTCTGGAGTTGATTCTCCAGCTGTTGAAACAGTATCTTTTTATGTTAAATTAAACCAAACTGCAGCCAGCATCAACATCAAGCTCCAAAAATGTAATAGCTTAAATCTTTTAGGTCAGATGCTGATCTCTGAAACACTGCTGTGAATCTAGAGAAATTCCAGTCTTACGCTTTTATATGTGAGATCGAGGAGATGATTTTGGGCCAGTGATCTGCTTTCACAGGTGTGCCTGATTGTGCCATCAAACTAGCTTCTCCTATCACTCTAAAGCTGCTGAAGATTAAAGACAAACATTATTGGTAAACAAAGAAAAAAAGGTGGGGAAAAAAGGTACACCCTTCTTTCTGAGTTAAATTCTAGTTAAGAAAAAACATTTCTGGGACGTTTCCTTTTTATCAATCACAGCAAACCGCCAAATAAGTTGTCAGAGTACAACTGAAAAAATGCTGTTTCTTAAACAGAAAAAGATTCATGCAGGCTTTATAGTGGAAACCTAAAGAGCTGTGTTTTGTTCACTCTCTTTTTTTGCCATCATGTGTAAATCTTCAGTTTTTATTAAAGACAACTGATATAAAGATTGTTCCATTGCACTCCCTGTTATCTTAGCCTGGCTTTGCTGTGAGAAATCCTTGTGGGACGTGGTGAGAAACTGTTTTTCTGGTGTGTTTTTTCAGTGCCAGACATCCAGCAACTGAGGGGAGTGGAATGGAATTAAAATTAAATTCCATAAACTGAAAAAAGTTTATGTGGATGGGAGGAGCTGGAGGCTCTCTTTCACTCTGCTATACCTCAAAAATAGCTGTAGGGAATTTTCCAACAACTTCCACATACTGTGTGCAGTTCATCCCTGGACTGGGACCAAACACAGATCATTCCCCAAAGGACAATTTGGGAAGGTTTTAAATAATATGTGAAAACAGAGAGTGATAATGGAAATCTGCCCATAAACAGAACTCTTCCAGCCTATGTTGAATGAAATACTGCCTTAAGGAAGTTTTTTTCAGTGCACAGTAACGTTTACAGTGAAGTACCCAGGTAACATTGTCCCTCTCTCATGTCCTCTGTGTTCACAGCCAGCCCGGAGCCCCTGCAGCCGTGGTCTTGGCACGTTTGCAGGCAGAGCTTTGCCAACCTAGTTGAGATTCCCAGGCATGTGCTGGCTGCTGGAGCCGTCCCAGGGAGACGTGTCTGAAACATGATGGAGCACCATGAAAAAATAGTGTGTTATAGCCTTGGCTTGCATTCACAACCCAAACTGGAGTTCACTGGCCAAGAGTCTTGATCCTTTTTTGCTGTCCAATATCATGTTCTGGCATTGCATGTGAGGATGGGGATGCTCCTGGTCATCATCAACTTTAGCAACAGGTGATTAGAGCTTTGCTGCTGGTTTACCCAGGCATGGTGAAAGTAGCATAAATCCCATGCACAAAACAGTACTGGGGCAAGAAAAACAAAACTGTATTCATCTGTTCCTTGCCTTAAAATAAAACAATCAACCTCAATTGGGGGGGGAAGTAAAAATACCTTCCTTTGTTACTATGTTCCTTGTAGAAGAAAATATCCCATTTTCCTACTAGGATGAGGTTTTTGTCAGTACAGTCTATGTGATTCAATTATGTATTTATACATCAGCTTTTCCATTTTCTGTCATTTCAATAAAAACAAGCAAACAATGGCATCACTTAAGCCTTTAGTATTTTTATTTCAGTAACTCTTCCAAACAAGCTCCAGCATGTTGCAAGACAGCTTCATGTTTTGCCCCTATAATTTGCTTTTCTTCTTAAATGGTTAGATACTTATCTGCTTCATAACATGAAAAAAAGAGGAACTCATCCTTCCTCTTCATTCCTTTCTACTCCAAAATATTTTCTTATCTTTTAATTTAGCAACCTGATATGAAATACACGAGACTTGAATCCACAAGCATAGTCTCATCGGTTTCAGCATAAATTATGCTTTGCAGGTTTGTCTGTATAAATAGTAACACTAAACCCAAAATTATTTCTGGGCCAAAACCCCTTAAGCAACAGAATGAATATGGTGGTCATAAAGGAGCCCAAGATAACATGGTATTAGAAATTCAAGCTGAAGTGCCCTTCTATGTGCATTGAAAAGTTTACATGTTACAATAAATGACCCGTTAATTCATCTATATTCTGTTTTATTACCCTTCTAGCAGTGCCATACATAGATACCTTGGCTAACCTCACTCTTATTCTGCAACGGTGCACATGCCAAGAAGAGCTGGCCAAGAGTAAATTCTGCAGAGCAACTTACCCTCATTCACAGGGAATACTCAGCCAGCTAGTGAATGACTCTGCCCAGGACTAGTGCTCTGTTTGTGATATTCTTTTGCAAATGCTCAGCTGTTGAATATTTTCATATAGGGTCCCTCTTGCTTGGGATAAACAAACACAAGAGCAAGCTCCAGAAGAAATAGGAAACCCAGACCAAAGAATGAGACCACACACAAAATAAATTCTAACACATCAAGGTAGTATTTATTCTTCAAATGTTTATTATTTATTTGTGTTGTAGCAGTGCTTAAAGGCCAGGGCTACTTTGTGCTAACCGTTATGCAGGCTTAACAAAAAGCCTAAGCTTCAAGGGTGGGCCTGTCTGCCTCTACATTTACATCTAGTTGTTTCATGTCACTCATTTGACTTTGGAATATCAAAGCTTTGCAGGAAATCTCATCCACCTCGCTTCCTTTCAGACCTGAAATCCCAGGAGCTCCAATTCAAATCTTCTGTGTATTTATTGCTTGCTAAATGAGATCTAGGAAAGGATTATAATTCAGACTGCAAAACTCTACCTTCAAAAGCTAGGAAATGCTAGATTAAATGTGTAATAGCAATTCAGTCATCTTAGGTATTATATACATTATGATACAAGACACAATTTTTCTTTTCCCCTGGCAACCTTTCCTCATTCAGTGCTAGTGAGCAAATCAATAAGCCATGCCACAACATTCTCTTTTATTCAGGTGGCTGAATGTACATTATGCCTCCTGGGTGAAAACCGAACATTTGGTTTCTTTGCTTTTTTGTGGTGCTCTTTGTTGTTGTATTTGAGGGCTTCGTGAACATTTCTAACTTTTCCTTCAGAGAATCCCTGGGGACAATTCTGTTTTTACATTACAGGCAAAAATTATGAGGGGTTAGAATGTGTCTCTTGCCAGATGGTGTACACCAGGGGTGCTTGCTTACTTCAGAGAAATAGAGAGATTGGGGAAACTGAGGTAGCTTTCCAGGGTCTGGAGGCAAGTGTGCCCTCAGAGCATAGTCTTATTGCTACTCCCTGAAGCTTCTTCTCCAATCTCAGCTCATCCCAAATTCCTCCCTTTGCTTCCCCAGTCTTCCTTCCTCAGACATTTCGTCACAGTCCAAGCTCCTTAGGTTTTTAAGTTTTCCTTTCTGATCTCACAGCCCAAGTGACAAATCATCCTCCTCACCACCCAATCTCTCCCTCTCCCATTGTCATGAATGTATGTGACATTTGCAGGTAAAGAATGTGGCTGAGATTTTGACAGGAGGGCTCCAGTGCCTCAAGGGCTAGACCAGATTTCCCATAGTGCTATAAAACCAAGGTCCAGGGCTGAAAGTGTATTTCATTGGCATCCCAGATAATCCTCCAGGACAAGAATGGCTTTCTTGCAGGTATTCTTTCCTCCTTGAACAATTCCCACCATTTCTGAGGGATATCTGAGAACAAACTGACGAGGGATCTTTTTTACTCTTCACTGTTGCCAAAAAAAAAAAAGAAAAAAAAAAAAAAGAAAAATTCCTTGCCCTAAACTGTTTTTACAAAATTTGCTATGCCTATGGTAAAAAAAAGACAGCCTCCTAGATTATTGCATAAGAACTGGAGATTCATCATTTGTGCTTGAGAGTGCTTTAGGTATTTGGTGATCTGTGGGTGCTGCTGTAACACTCACTTATTTCCCAATGCCATTTCCATAGAAAGAAATACTGTCTGGAGGTAGAATATGTGATGGAGGAACAACTGTGGGAAGCTTGTCAGGGAGACTCTTAAATTCCTTCTGGCATGCTGTAGTTCTAGTTCCAGTCCAGCTCTAACACTTTTTTTTTTTTTTTTAATGTAGAAAAAATCCTCACACAATCAAGTTGCAGATGAAAATAATGTTGCATTAGAGGTGCATGTGCACCAAGACTTTTAGTGCTACTTGTATCTTCTGTAGGACAGGTTGGTTTAACCGTGCTTTGTCATACATGTAATGTGCATTAAAACAAGCATTTCGAGAAACACAGATCTTATACTTCTTGTATTCTGTTTGCTGTGCTAAAAACCTTTGAAATTATTAAAATTGCGACATAGGATTTTCTCTGAACAGCCAACAGCCTTTGGCTCCTGTGTGCTCTTCCTACCCAGATCATGGCACAGGATCAAGCTGATGCATTGCATTGCCTGCGTGTGACATCCAGTGTCCAATGTCCCGCACCAACAAAGCACAAGGAAATTCCCACACAGGAGAAACTTCAGAGCTGTTTCAGAGCATTCAGGTTTTCAAATCCTATGGCTGGCTTCTCCTGTCTTCGTGGCTGGACTTCAGCTGTCCTTTTATTTCCCCAGGGGCAGATTTCTCCACCTCAGGGTGCCCAGCCTTGCTGTGGCTCCTGGCAGCCTGTGGCTCCTCCAGCCCTGCAGCTCTTTCTGAGCCACCATGGCTTGTGACAGCAGAGGGCAGCAAGAGACAGAGAAGATAATTTCATAAATTAGGTCAAGTTCCACTTTATGACATTTTTTCTTCGGATACAGTGGCTGCAAAAGCTGCCCGTGGTTCCTCTGCCTGCTCCCAAGCTGGCGGGCAGTGCGCTGGCGGTGGGCTTGGGGCCCGAGTGATGCTTGTCACAGGGCCGTAGGAAGCAGGAATACGGGCTCGCATGGCCATGCCTCGCCAAGGGGGTTAGAAATGGAGTCACGCTGGTTTCAGAGACTTTGCCCAATTACAAGAGCACCATATGGCATTTTATCATGCCTGTGTTAAAAAGCTATAAAAAATTTGAAGTTAGCTATGGTTAGTGTTCACCACATAGCAAAATGTATCACTTACTTTAACTATGAATAACTAATTTCTTATATAACAAGGAGAACTGCTGGATTGCATTCCTTTTTCCTCTAGTCTGCAAATCTCTGAAGAGAGACGTATGTTTGCAAAATGTTTTGTACTGAAGGACAAATTGAAAGATTCACCACTACTGTATGATTTTTAACAAATGTTTTCTCTTCCTCTATGGACTCATAGAAATGGACCTTTTTTGTTTGCTTAGCTAGTGGTCAGATAAACAAAACCTGGGGTAATGCAAATTTTCCTTGACTCTTCTGATAGAATGTACCCTATAATGAGTCAACTTGGTGCAGGGTGGAAAACCCAGCTGTGGGGGTCCTCTCAGGTGACAGCACGAGCAAAGCTGGCACAGTGTTTCCTGAAAAGGTGAGAATCGCTGCCCACAAATGTAGGAGCTGAAACTGCCATCACAGTTGGTCTTCATGCTTACCTGTAAAGCACCACGTTGGTAATACGTAAGCAACAATGTGTGCGACTTTAGGCAGGTACAAACTGGCTCCATGATCTGAAAAGAGCAGCAGGGTGGTTCCTCTGCCTGCTTGCCCTTACAGCAACAGCAGCAATGTCCAGCTTCTACGCCATCTTCAGAAATGGCCTCATTATCCGAAAGGTGAATGGCCTTAAGCTCTTCACATCATTGGACTTGTCTGGTCAGATGAATTATTTCAATGCTGAACAAACATTTGCAAAATTCAGCATAATCTCCATGTTAGAGAGACCTCTTATAGAGTCCCTCCTATATAATTGAAAGAGCAGAGCAGTCAGGCTCGTGGCCTAAAAGCCTCTGTTTCTGCAGTGTAGGGACAGAGACACTTAAAGAACATGGCGAGCGGTTTGGCTGGATTTAAGAACTGTGCATAGGGGGTGAGAGAAGGAGATAGAACAGGAAGAACAATACAAGTGGACCTTCGCTTTTAATAAAAATATGTTTCAGAAGAAGAGAGCACTTTTAACTGGTTTGTGGTTTTAATTTCTTTGTAATATTGTAAACTGAGACAGAGCACTGTTATGTAAGCACGTAACAGAATGAAGCTGGCTGGTCTAGCTTCACGGAAACTCAGGAAGTTCATCCTAGCTCTAATTCTCATTAATCGGTTGCTACTAAACATTGTTCCTTCTAAGTAATCATAAGCATGCTATAGTACATCTTATTTTTTACGGCTCCTGTCAAGCAGCGTGCCCCTCTGCCGAGCATGGGGCCAAACCCTGGCATTTCTTTGTGCTATCACCAGCTATCAAAGCGATAAGATAGTACTCAGCATGATACAGAACATTTTGATGGTGTGCAGCATGAGGCAGACCTACAGTTTGATTCGGTGAAACAATTTTTATGTTCATACGTAAGGTACTCCTAATGCTTATATATTTGTTTAAATACATTCAGTTTGGACCATCTTCCACATTAATTCATTCCATGTTTCAATGTTAAAGCAAATTCTTTGATACAATTAATGGTATTCAGTGCTGCTATAACCTGCTGTAAAATGTAGAAGAGAGACTGTTTCTGTCTAAAAGGTATTCTGATTTTTTTTTTTTTTTCAATTCAGTAGGAGCATGATTTGGACCTTAAATCCAAGTCAGACTCTATGTTGAAGTCAAAACAACCACAATGATTTGATAAACGGGATGCTGTTGGAGACTGGTCACTTATATTCTGCGGTAATGAGCACCATACAAAAATCTCAGGTGGGCAGATATTAACTTCAAGAGACAAAGGTAATGATATACTGGGTGACAAACACCTCTAGTTTAGATCTCCATTCAGTACCATGGGGTGTCGTGGACCAGACAAGCTGCTGCTGGCACTGGGGAGACAGCCATGCAGAGCAGTCCATTGTCCCTCTCTAGGAGCTATTCTTAGAAATTTTTACATAATGGTCTGCTAGTAAATGCCATGTATACTGATATTTTTTTGAGTTTGATATTACTCTCAACTGAGAACATTTCAAGTGGATTTTACAAACACTCCACCTTCCAAAACCCCAACCATATTGTTTATTGACCAAAACCTCACACCATGGAAGCATGCTCCACTTTACATTATCCATTGTAGTTGTGATTTTCCAAAGACTTCTGGGATCTAGAATAAATAGTGGAAATGTAATTTTAAATTAGAGGAGAATTATTAACATTAAAATGTTCTTGCATAAAACACATAATATACTGAAAGTTTTGTTCCTTCATCTTAGGCAGTAGTATGCAAATACTTCTCATAAATTTGGAAATAAATTTGGGGGTTAAATTATACATCTAGTGAAAAAAACACATGAATTGAGTCTAAAGATGGAAATTTCACTCTGTGTCCCAGTCCTGCCATGGAACAGAAATTTGGCTCTAGATGAATTTTCCCATTTTAATATTTTGTAGAAATCCATGAAAGATACCACAGGATAGATTTTGCCAAACTACCTTGTTTCTCTGTGCTTGATATTTTTCACAATTATTTTCATTCCTGTTTCCTCCCTGGAGTGTTGCTGCATAGTGAAAGCACCTACATGCTTGTTATGGGCTGGAAGAAGTGCAGTGTACCCTTGCCTTTAGGCATAACACTGTAACATCATCCTGTACTATTAACTGCTTACAAAATGTTTCTTTCTCTCACTCTTCATGGCACATATTATAGATTACTTGCTGTAAATCCATCTTCTCACCTAGGGCAGGAATGTGCTGCTTGGTAAATTTCCAGAACATGTCACCCAGACGTCAAGATAGACTTACACCCCTTAGCACGAAAAATCCTTTTCCCCACCTGGAATTTCACAGTGATTAATTTCCTACAAAGCACATCACTCTAAAGTGAATCAAGGATTGGACTCACCTCCTTCCCACTTAAGGAACCAGGGGTGTCTTAATAGCCAGATCCTTGTGCTAAGCTAAGTTTCTCCCAAAAGGGTCAGGCTGAGACCACTGGGCATGGCACTGTGGAGGTACGGCCAGGAGTTCTGGTTCTAATCCTTTGCTCACTCCCACACTATGGGGGCTTGATCAAATCACCTGGGCAATGTTTTTAAGCCCTCCCTCATTTTGACATTTCCACAATCGACATTCACATGGTAACTCCTTTCTTCTTTCCTCCTGCCTCCCTGTGCAAGGCTGTTTTCAGAAGTGACCAGTGAATCTTCCAGGTGTCGATCAACAGCTCCAAAAACCAGGTCATAATTCACTGTTAATCCCTGCCTTCTAAGCAAGGCTGAAAGCTTCTTTCCTTATGTTAGCCTCACTGGTGCAATCAGTGTTTTTTTTCCAAAGCTATAATCTGTCTCCTAGTGAGTTAAGTTTATTTCTACAATAAAACTGCCCCAGTGGGTTTTTCTTTTCTGCAATCTCTTAACATCAGGAAAACAGAAATTTCCAAACATTTGTCAGAGAAGCACATTCTCCTTATAAGTATTTACCTAAGAAAAACTCTCCTAGATTTATTTTGTTAATAGTGCCTAGCTACAGCACTGTTGGGTACATTGGAAATTAACCTAAATAGAATCATCCTGGAAAATTCATTTGGAAAATAACTGAAACCTACTAAAAAGCTTTAGAGATTAAGATGCAACTTTGTCATCATGAACACTTCTTAATGGGCTCTGTATAAGAGTATAAAGCATGTTGCATTTAGGCTAACACCTTTATGCTACCTTTCAGTCTGATTTTGTTTAAAATCAAACAGAAAGTGCTTGAATAAAGCTTTACAATGGGAACTGTTCAATTATTTAATGCATTTATTTATGTTAGCAGGTAGAGGGAATTTGAAGCCCAAGAACACACACGCAGACGTCAAAGGAGAGGCCATCAATATAACAGTCTGGCATATGTGATAGGCATACAGTACTTGAAAAGTGTTCTCAGAACCTCAGTACTATAAAATTTGGCGTTTTTTTGATGCACACACCTAACCATTAATAAGCTTCCCATAAGATGTTCCTCTTGGGATGAGGAGAGGATGTGCGGTCTAGACACCTTCTTTGATGCAGAACCTACAAACTTGAGCAAGGGACAGATCAAACAGGAGTATATTTCTTTACCCAGAAATGTTCCTGGTCTGCTCAGCAGTGATGGAAACTCACCCGGACTGCTGTGTTTGGGGCCTGAGCTGTGGACCTACCCTTTGCTATGCCACCTGTCAGCAGGTGCCAATATGGACTTTTTCTCAAATGTTCCCAGTGGTCTCCCTGCTCATTCCTGTGTACCCATTTTCATGTACATGTTTGTTTATGGTTTATACCTTTTTTGACACAAGGGTTTCTAAAGCAGATTTTTATTTCAACAGCCTGAGATCAGACAAAATAGTAGGTTACCTGCATGTCCAGCCCCATTTTTCTCAAAACATGAACTGGTTCTTTGGATTAAAGCTGTTACACTTAGCCATGGAAATCAGCTTCAGTCAAGGGCCTGTCTGGGTGATCTGGCAGCTAGTCACCATCTTACCAAGCCACAATTTTTTCCTTTCTGTCTTCCCTCTTTGTCTCTTCCATGGGAACAGGAAATTATCAGAGTTCTGTGAGCCTCTGTTACTGACTTAGTACTGGGTTGTGTAATATTTCTTGGCATTTCTTGGGTGTTATAGAACAGCCTGGAGATATTTCACAACCATCATCATCTAAAAAAAACCTGAATGTAGAAATACACTGACATTCACAAATCAATCACAGCTATCCCTTAATCCTAAAGCTCTCTATCAGCGTTTCTACGGGATGACAAGCTGCATCTGTTTGTGTCTGGTGTCTTTGCTGCCTTTGTTCTCTGGTATTTCTGACTCATTTCTTGGACACCTGAAAACCTTCAGAAGAAGAGCCACGAGAATTCCTTGGGCGACCCATTCCTGCCTTAAGCTTTTTGGGGAATGCTGACATGTGCCTTGTTTTGGCAACTTCCTATTGTTTCAGCTGCCTGTTTTTGAGGTGGAGGTTCATGGCTCCTAGAAATTCTCGCAGTTATTATAATTACAGCAGTAGTCCCTCCTATAACGAGATCTCTTTTCCTGTTTTCAAAAAAAATCTTACATGAGCAGATTTGAATCAAGGGGCCAAGTGCTGATGGTTACAAGCACTGCTTTGTACACTTTACCATCAACAGTGCACAGTTCAGTGCTGAGGCAGTCATTTTTGGATATCCCCTCAACTGGATGGTTTAATCACTGCAATGTGCCCTAAATTCCACTGACGCAAAGCACGACTGCAAGGTTTGCCATCTGTTAGTCTGTTAGCATCTCGAAGAAGCCAGAAACTAGAAAGACAAAACTATTGGGAAAATGTACTTCTCCTGCATTAAAATGTATGCAATTCACGTTGCATGTCGCCATAAAAAGAAATTTTTGATGAATGTTTTGAAAAATCTAAAGTTAAGTATTACGTTTCAATATTAAATATTGAAATTTCTCTTTCTTCCCTCCCTCTCAAAGCACATCCTGTATTCTACTTTGTTCTACCAAAAAGGCCACAGAGCTGGGAATCGGTGTGCTCTTTGGGATGCAAGACTGTTATTTTGGGAAATAAAACACTGGGGCGATTCACAAGGCATTTAAGCAAAGCTCATTGGCTTCTGCATGGCATTCCAGCACAGGCAGTGAGCTATGGGGAGCATACCAGGTAATTTATACCCAAAAGAATTCAAAAGGGAGGCAGAAAAAGCTATTTTTTCTGAAGAGCAGAAGTTCTAATCCTAAAATAAAAGAAGGAAACTATGCAAACAGGATTTGCCTGGAAGAAAATCGCATGCCTTGGGTGTGTTATGGGGTTTGTTCCGTGGCCCATCTGCATTATAAGGCAGTGTAATGCTCAGATTATGGCATGCATTCATAGGCCTTTTCAAATACCCAATTGTCCCCAGTGCTATAACAATGAGACAAATGCACAGACATACCTCTCACACTGTTCCATGCCATTTAGGTGAAGCTAATCCTTTTACAGTCAAGAAAGTAAATGACTTCCAACTGAAAGCCTAATTTAGGTATCAACATTTCATTCCATGTTTATACAGAGCCTGGTGCAAGGAGACCCTAATCCATGACTGGGCTTCTTTAGCAATACTGCAACATGACTAAAAGATTTTTCCTTTTGTGTCAGGAGTGGTATGGGGCCAAAGGAAAATGGCAGAATACAAGAAATAAAATGCCAATGGAGAAGGAAGAGGAATCCAGAGTGTGCCTACTCTTTGCATTGCGGTGATTAGATTTCTACAGATGTCAGTGGTTTTGAAATAAGCAGTTGGTAGTTGATATAAAAATGTACTCAGAGAGATGGAAATAGTTATTTTTAAATGCTAGACGGTTATGCTGGAAGTTGATTTCTTTTACAAACCTCTGTGTTTGTACATTTCCAAATGCATGAAGGAAAGTTCTACCTTCAGATCTGAACTTTACAGGCTTGGTACTTGTGCTTATGAAGTCTTGGCTTCACATCTGCAGGTAGTCCTATTGCACTGAGTAGATCCCCTTCTGGGTGTGGAGATATTGGACCATGTGAGCACATGGAGAGTGCTCCAGATGTACTAGAACTGTCTTCACAGTATCATAGAATCATAGAATGGTTTGGGTTGGAAGGAACTTTGAAAATAATCGAGTTCCAACCCCCCTGCCATGGACAGGGACACCTTCCACTAGACCAGGCTGCTCAAAGCCCCATCCAACCTGGCCTTGAACACTTAATATGTCCTTTCCACACCCAGTGTCCTTTCTGCTGAAAATTCAGAAGTATGTATTTATTTATTTGCTTTGCATCCTGGGTGTGCACATGTCTGATGTTATTCTCTTTATAGTTTTAAATTGTGAATCACATTTTGCCGTTCCTATCTTTCTCCAGCTACAACTCACTTATGCTCCAGGAACTCACTGATTCCACAGATTAAGGTAAAGAAGAAAAAGTAGCTAAAGAATTTATAAATCTCTTTATATAAGGAGCTACGACATTTTTACCTATTTGTTTTCATATTAGTCCAAAGACTTTAGACTGAAGCTTTTCAGATCTTAGAGATTAAATTGTATGCCTGGGGTGAAAGCAGATGAGATCTCTGATCCTTGACAGTGTAAGCTGAAGAAAATTCCTTTCTGATTCCAAATCTAACACAACTGCACTCTGAGCAGGTAAGTAAGACATCCTGCAGGTTTTATCTGCCAGTGCTGCTTTTTCACAGCCCTTGGAGTGAGGGGAGAAGGTCTGACACATCGAGCCATGTTCATGGCTTTTTCAGTCCATGCTGTGTCAAGCTTGATGTGGTGGGATCCTGATCCACATCTGGGCCTCCTTAACAGGTGGCTTTGTCATTGTGCACCACAGAAATACCTTCCTGAGCCCCACAGGAGGCCAGCAGAGGCCCTGAACCTTGAGCTCTGATTTTGACCACTGTTTCAGTACGGCACTGGGAATGCCAGGAATGGGTGAGTGCATCAAAGCTGGGCACAGAGAGGGGGTCTGTAACAGAGGGACGCCTGGCCATATAGAGGAGAGGCTATGGGTGAGTGCACTGTCCCTCCAGCTGTCACCACCATCCACAGGGGTTTCTTCTCAGAGAATAGTCTCTTCCTCTGGAGCAGTGTCTAATCTCACATTGGACCCTGCTAGGGTGAGATTCCACCCGAGGCACCCTTGGGAATGTGGGACAGGCAGAAGGCTGGCCAATCTCTGATTGCCAGGGCTGCAGGACAACTGAGTCCTCTGGACCAGTATCTGGGGACCTGGCTCAATGCCCTGGGATGTCTCAAAAGACCACTTGCTACCTGTGTTCGGGGATTTGATTTGCGCACTTAGTAATAAGTTCCCTGTTCTCCTTATAGGCTGTTTCAAAGTATAAATAGTTTAACATATCTAAACTCAACTCTCAAACCTTAAGCCTTTTCCAGCATGAGTAAACCTGTACTCTCTTTTTTCCTGAGACTATCATAAATTTTTCATGTGTTGTGTCATATCTCTTTGAGAAGCTGGATAAGTTCAAAATATTTTTGTGACCTTCTTGTGTGCTCCCTCTTGTATTCCCACATCCTTCTCAATGTCCAAGCACAGGAAAGAATGCATTTCTCCATAGCAGTTTTACTGAGGCTGTGCACAGGATCTTGTTCCCTTTGCTGCTTCTCCGTTATTTCTTGTTGTGTTTGTCAAAGGGTTATGGTAGCCCTTGGTAGCAGTAGATACTTTCAACAATATGTGAGCCATGGCTGTTACCAGCCCATGGCTATCATCTGTGTCTCTGAGTCCTAGGTGCAGGCTGGATGGTGACCATCTGACCTTGCAATTCAGATGACTCTGCCTCTGCAGTCTGCTATTCTACCATTTTTATTTTGATCTACAGTGAATGCCACCAGAAAATACTTAATGTTTCTAAATTATTGATAAACCATTATTATTGGCTCAGGGACTGATCCCTACAGACTGGACTGGAACGGCCTCAGTGACAAATATGTCTCCATTAAGACATGATGAGATTCATCAATGAATCAGCTTTTGGTTATTTTAATATGTACTTTGTTATTTCTGCATAAAATACTTTTAAACAAAATATCACCTGCTCCTACATCAAATGGCTTGCAGAAATCCAAATAGACTACATCAATAGACATGACCTTGTCAACTATGCCTGAAACTCCCTCAAAAAACTGCAATACTTGATGCCTTGATTTTTTGGTATACAGGACAGTATGAGTACCATTTCATCAAGCATATAATGTACAGCCTGAGGCACTCATAGTTAATCGTGTGTGAAGCTAATACACTGCTCTTAAAACTTTTTTCTAACCCTGACTAAAGAGCTATATTATTGCTTTGATGAATGATTGGAAGTAACTGGGGTTTTGAGTAGGCTGAAATTATCTTTGCATGCCATGATTTGCATTTTGGAAGGGCGATAGATGAAACTAGACCACTCATTTACAAATTAATTTGGCTTTTAAATCAAAATAGGCTAAGCTGGAAACAAGACTGTGACATGTTGGGTCTGGCCAATTTTGCTCACTCATTGTCAATAATTTGTATTTAGGACTGGCTGGCACTTTTTCCCATTTTAAGTGACGATAACCCCATAGAGAACATGTTGAGAATTATTCTTTATTTTATTTCATTTTTTGTGTCTGATTTCTATTTTTATTGCTAGCTGTTCCCTAGGAAGGTGTCAGCTTGGAGGTAACTGGGCTAACGTTGTGGTTCTTCAGCTGTAAATACCAACACACTTTAATGAAGTGTACAGCAGGCTTCAGTATAAATTAGTGAGCCAAATTCCACTTGTATAATGCTGTCTCCAGGAGACCTGCAGTCTGGACCATTACACAGTTGTCAATTAAAATTCCAGCAAGGCAGTAGACTCTTATTCTTAGGACTGTGGCTGTAATATATTATTGTATGTCTTTTTTAAGGGGATCTTTGAAATTAGAATAAGCTTTATCCTAAGTAGATCTGAAGATTTCAGCCCAGAAGATATAAAACAGATGATGATATGTCTTAGTTTTTCCTATTCCATTACCATCTATTTTTATCTCAGACAGAATTTGCATAGAGACAATGTAAGTGAACTAAAATGAGATCAAAGAAGAGTCAAATGGAAGATAATCGAATTGTTGAGACCTCAAAACTATTTATCAACTGTTTTCATTTTAAGCAGTTCTCTAGCACGATTTTTGTTTCTTTCTTATGCCTATTTCTGTAGGGTGGCATTTAATCAAGCACAGCAAAACATTGGGGTAGGCTTGATCCCATTTTTCTTCGTGTTAGAGATGGAGAAGCTCAGCTAAAAGATCTATTGTGAAAAATTGACTCACACCTCTCTCTTTTCAGAGCAACTCTTTACAATTTGTTGTTCGTAGAGTTCACATAAGCCTTTCTGCTTATATTCCAGGGTCATAAAAACATAGAGCTGCTGTAAGGGGGTGGCTGGGGGCAGTGTTTGCTGCTGCTCTGTTGGAGGTAGGCTCCAGCTGTGGGGCATGCAAAGCTGCCCAGGCCAGGGGGTGCGGTGGCCAAGGAGCTGCTGGAGGAGAGGGAGGGCATAGCTGCCACGTGGGGCCCTCCACAAGGGCTGGAAGAGCTCCGTCTGGCCACCTGCGCAGCACCAGCGCAGTTCTTGGCGTTGGGTGACATGGAGGATCTCCAAATCCTGTTGCATAGAGGCAAGCTGAGAGAAAGAAGCGGAAATAAAAACCTGTGGAGAAAATTATTGAAAGGCCCTAGCCTAGCAAAGAACTTAAACATGAACACTGACCAAGGGGACTGGACATGGCAGGAGCCGATTCTTTCAGGACAAAAATGTGAGCCCTGAAGAAAATAATACACTTACTTAAAAAATTACACTTTCTGACAATAGCATGACTATATGGTTTTGAAATGAATATTTATTTTTTTGACGTAACATTGTTGAGCCTAATGTGTTGTGATCCAAACCAAGGACGGCTCTGCTGCCTGAGTGAGGCTTCGCTGGTCAGTGAGACCCAGAGCCAGGCTCACAGCTGGCAGTGTACCTTGAGGAACTGTATCACCTGGCAGGCAAAAAGCCTGCCCATCCCATGTACAGGGTTACAACACCCTAACCATCAGCAGACTGGGAAATGACTGTAGAGTTACAGAAGACTGCTGTAGGAAAAAGAAAGACAGAGAAAGATAGAGGCTGAAAGTTAAGACTGAGGGGGTTTTTTGCCTTTGTTTACCCAACATTATTAAAATAAATTGGCAGGTTCACTCATTCTTTCAAAGACACATTTGAATAGTTAACAAAGACTTCAGACTCTGCAGAAAGCATTTATCAACACCTTTACTAAGTAGTTGTTTGCCCGATCTTTTGCTGGATTATTTTGCTGCATTCCTTGCAATCACTCAGTAGTTTCACTTCAAGAAGCCACTGAATTTCTGTATGTGGAGGCTAAAGCAGCACAAGGAATTTAGCAATACCTCTGTGCCTACAGCGCATGCATGGAATTTGGTTACCTTAAGGTGCTATGAGGTCTCTGGAAAGCAAGAGAGTTTCCTTCAGTCATCCTGGCTTGACCAGCTCTGGTTCTGGCTAACGGAAGCAGCGTGTCAGATGACAAATGTGGCAAAACATAGTCTTGTTTGCTCTGGGCTGTGTGTTTCCTGGATGTGATTATGTGTCTGTGGGAAACAGGTTCCTTCAGCCTTCCTGGCCAATTATCGGAGAACACTGAGGGGATGTTAAATATTAGTTGTACCGTGAGGTTTCTGGTTCAAACACCATTCCAGGTGGCTTGTAACAAAGTATTGTTACCATTTGATCAGAGCTCTGTCTTTAATATCAATTAGCCAGTGAAAAAAGAACCTGTAGTTTTACCTTGTTTCTTAGTAGACAGATATCCACATCATAACAAGTAAGCCCTGCACACCTCACCTGTTGTTGCAGGAAGCCCCAGAAGACATACTGGCTGAAATGGACAAGTGAGGTTTTTGGGAAAGGAGACAGCCATAATCCCCATTATGGGGGAAGTCTTTTGATATCAGGATTATTGAGCACTGCTGTACTCTTTGTGGTAGAAGACTTGACTTTCCATTTCTTTCTGCTTTCATGTATGATTCCATCATGCACCACTTGTTTCTGATTAAGAAAGGAAGGAAAACACGGTTGCAATAAAAGACTGATTCATCGTAGAGTAAAAGACAAATCCTCCACCAGTATAAATTATCATTGCTCTAATGGCTTAAGGGGAGTGTTAGTCGTCTGAAAGTCTTCCCTGTCAATTTGGACAAGTTAAACCCATAAGACTGTTGCGGTTCACAATGATGATTAGCATGTAAGAAAACTGGCTTTGACCTCTTGGCAATGATGCTTGATTAAATTATTTGAAGCCAACGTTCAAGGAGTGGAGGTCAGCCATAGATGAGAACAGGTGCCATTCCTATACTCTGTATGTTTTCTTATAGATGTACCCAGGCCTCCTACTGATTAAAAATTATCCTATCTTAACTTTGGTGATGAGATAACACTGTGAAGAATAACTCCTGTCTGTGCCTTGCTCTGTATAATCCTGAGCTCCATAGCAGGAACGCTGTCATCAGAGATCTACCACCTTGAACCAAATACTGTCTAAATGGAATTTAAAAGGAATACAAAGAAAATAGAAGCCTTCCCCCATAATGTTAATCCATCATTTTGCCTTTTAGGTGGAGGGTGTTTCCTACATTAACCTTGGGTAAGAGACCACCTCCAAGATGCAGCTGAAAAGCTGAACACTCCCCTGAGTTGTGAACATCAAAGGCCACAGTGGAAGTTTTTGAGTGTTTACTCAATAGGTTTCAGTTTTATGCTGCAGACTGGAAGCTGACAGGTATAAGCCAAACCTCTTAGTAGCTGGTTGCAGCAAAACCCATCAAGGTTTATTTTCATCCTGTCACAAACTTTTCATTAGTCAGAGCCTCTAAAATAATTTTATATGCTAGAGAGAAATATGATTGTATAAACATGGGAAGAAATCTTTTCCTTCCTAAGTAGAAAAAGATGGTCTTTCATAAATGTTGACTTTTCTTTAGGTAGTCTATAATAAATTAGTGTTGATAACAAAAGTAACTGAATCCAGTACAAAGAGTAAGTGGGTGGTCTGTAAATAAAAGAAAAGCAATACAGACTTATTTAATATTTTTGTGGAGTTCATGACAAAGTGAGACTCTGTGAGCCATTTTAGCTACATGACAGTTTGACTTTTTCCCCTCTCTGATTATTCAGTATAAGATAGTAACAATGGCTGAGATATCTTTGAAAGCTTTGCTGCAGAAAAGATCTGAGACATCCCAATAAATGCAGTTTCCTAGTATTTATCAGGACAGCAAATGTATTAATGGAACTGGGTCAATTATAGCACGGGAGAAGAGTACAGGAGGTTTTTGAAGACATGTTGAAGATTTTGCAGGTGGAGGAAGATCTGCTACTGATTTCCATTTTGCATATTTAGTAGTTGATGCAAATTCACAAGAGCTACAAAAGGAAAAATGAAGTATGAATCACACAAAATATGAGTTAAAATTGGTTGCTCTGAAATGTTGATCTTGGTTAAACAAAACTGTAGAGAAAGAAGGAAAAAAATAGCTCCTTATCTGTGGTTGGGTACTTCCAAGTGGTGGGTCTTGCCAGAGATGGTAAGATTGTTGGTGCTGGGGAAAGGACACTGGGGAGTCCTCCAGGCCCATGAGAAGGGACCTGTGCAGCTCCCACCTGCAGCTATTCAGATGCCTTCCGATAGCCCTTGATGATGCTGTTTATCAAACCAAAAAGCAGCAATGTTGTGGTTTGTTCTTTTTTTTTTCCTCAGAGAAATGGCCAGGGAAATACAACTTATTGGCAATAGAAATTCAAAGATAATTCTTCTCTAATCTAGGAAAATTGCAATAACATTGATTGTATAATCTATGTATTCTTGATTATATCTCATTGAGGAGCTGTCTGAACCCTTGGCTGTTGAACTTTACAGGGTAGGGAGTAGTAAGGCATAAAAAGGGATGGTATCTAGTTACTGCCTGACCTAAAAAAACATGTGCAAAAAAAAGGTCTGGTAAACAATACTGTTTGAGTATTAACTATTAGACTGTTTGATAAAATGTTTGATATATAATTCAGTGATAGCTGTGGAAAACCAAAGGTCTCTCCATAATAATTATTTATGCTATTCATAACCCATTATTCAAAGAAGATAATGCAATTTGGTGAGTGATAGGTTTAGTACAGGCATTCTTTGGTGGAGCTGAATCCATAAAGATAAAATGAACCAAGCATTAGTCAGAATTTGCTGATGCTAATGAACAGGGATGATCTGTATATGATTAAACTCATGGACACCAGCCTGATTAGTCACACGAGGCAAATTTACAGGATTAGTTTGTATTTTGTAAGGAACCTTGAATTAGATGATATATGTGCTTTTTGATCTACTGTATATTTATGGACATGGACTGAGCCTTACCAGATCTGAAGACTTCTGAGGGAAATGTTTACCTGTTTGAACACAGGCCTTCATGTAAATATCACAGTTGACCTTGACACCTTGTTTACAGCTGGGCCAAAATCTTAAGCTATTGGTATTCCCCAGAGGTGAAGAGGAAATTGAAAACCAGCTCAGATTGTAAAGGTCAGGTTCATCTCTAAAAATAAACACCATGTATAACTTTTAAATCACAGCAGTTCACTAAATCGCCAAGCACTCAAACAAGGTAGCATGTTTAGTGTTTAAAAGACATCACTTGTTGTCAGGTATTGAAGGGCCAGTGCAAATCAGGGGGCATACCTGCAGGGGGGTACCTTACAACCCTATTAAGCATCTTGTCCTTATATTCAGACATCAAAAGTCTGAACACATTCTGCAGACAAAAGGATAGTTGGAGATGACTCCATCTCTGATGGTTTTTTCTCTGTCGTACTTGCTAGAAGACTCACATTTCCTTATTTTTGCAAAGCATATAATCGGGGTATTCCCAATGGTATAGCTGCCCTGGATCAGATCTGACCCAACTAGAAAATGTTTGCATGGAGGCATGAGGGCAAGTACCTTCCTGCAGGTGGATGAGGAATGACGGCTGGTGTGGTAAGTGAGGAATGGTGCCAGGTCCCTACAAGGGACCCTACATGTCGGCACAGCATGTGTAATGGGCAGCCTTTGTTGACAAGGCAAGACAAGAGCTTGCCACTGCCTCCTACGACTCAGTCATTCAGGCTGATGTAGTGAATGTCCCTTGCACCACTCTCATATTTTGCAAAGGTGAACCAAGTTTCCTATATGTGGACTGTGATTTAACACAGCCATATACAGAGAACAAGAGACTTATCTACTCCATCCAAAGCCATCAGGAGCAAGCCCAGGCATAAAGTGCTGTGGGTATTCTCCCAGCATTTTTAGTATTGTCCATGGTATAATAAAAAAACTCAAGTAGCATCATGGACATCAAAATTTCACGCTTATTTTCACTTCATTGTACAGATAAACTGGGAACTGAATTGGACAAAAATGTAGACCTTGGAAAAAAGACAATTACATAAATCCTCAGAATTTCAGTCATAAAATCAAGCTGAAGTGTTAGGCAGATGCCATCATCTCCCTTTTGAGGAAGCTTAACAGACCAGATGGAGGTTTTTCTAATCCCTTTGTTTTATTTGAATGATGAGTAAACATCTGAGCTCTACAATGTATGCAGGCTGTGTGAAAGATTAATGTGGACAAAATCAACTGCATTTACATACATCTGGAAATAATTATTACTCAGCACTGGGTATAGATATTGTTGTAATTCCAACCTCAGTGACACAGGAGGCATGGGAGCTCATCAGCTTTTGCCTTTTAGAGAGACAGGTTCAAAACTTGCTTTCCAGCAAAAGTGAAAATAGGTTTGTTGATTTCTGATGATTTACCATGTGCTTGTGGAGTTCCAGAAACTTCATCAGTCTCTGCTTTTACAACCAAATCCCTGTGACCATGGGCCCTAACAACATCCTATTTTGGTATTTTGGGAGGTACATCCCACCCCCTTTCCTGTAGCTTTGCATTTCAGTCTCACAGCCCCTCTGTTCATCACACTGATGTGCTGGCACCTCGCTGTCTGTGAGGAGAGAGCACACAGGGTTGACTGACTGACTGCCCCCAGCTTGAAGCCACTGCAGGAGGCTTCTTTTAAGAGTGGGGAAATGTTCACAGTGACTGAATCAGTTACCTCAGTGCTGTAATTCAGACTTTCCCAGCTAAGCTGCTGCAACTTGTCCCTGGGGACCTAACAGGGGAATAGTGGGAGCACCTGAGGAGAGTGTGTTGGTGACTGACATTGACCCTGGGGCTTGGGTGGCAGCATCCAGAGAGACTTGCACAAAAGACTTAAAACGGGTAGGATGCAAACATCAGGAGAAAAAAAGGTAGCGGCATTTTGGCCTGAACAGGTTGCCTTGGGACCACTCAATGGTAAGCTATTTTTGCATCAGACTAGTGATGAAGTTAGAGAGCATGGGGTCATTTGTAACTCTTACAATATTTTAGGACAGTGAAAGATAACACTGGCAACAAATTTCAAAAATCTGTAAGAAAAGCACCATTGGCATAGTGGGAACAGCATACAGTCTCTTTGTTATCCAGTCATCATAAGAAAAGCACCATTGGCATAGTGGGAGCAGCATACAGTCTCTTTGTTATCCAGTCATTCAAGCCTTAAGCATATGTTTACATGCAAACAGCACAATAAATGAACACTCTTTATTGGTTATGCAGTAGGTGGTTTAGAACAAGTTGATTCAAAGTGTATGTTCTGTATTTCAGCTGCACTTGACATGGCAAATCTTCCTCTTGTTTTCAAACGCAACACTGGCAAGGCACACTTTGAGCTCATTTACTTCCTTGAAGAAGCAAAAGCAACTGTTGTGGAGGTTTCTTGATCTTGCTGCAATCCATCAAAGCCAACAAATATTCCCTTGGTCTTTCAGGAAGAGACATGAATGTTTTACCGTCAAGGCATCTGAAAGCTTGGTTGAAATTTTAAATGAGCAGAATGCTAGCTCATGAAACAAAATAAAATACCAAGAAAGACACATGAAAGGGTTAAGTGGCAGGGTCAGAAGTAAGATGAGAGCCAATATATATATTGATTTCATGATAACAAAATGATGGTGTTTTACCCTCAAGGCAACTGAAAGCTTGGTTGAAATTTTAATGAGCAGAATGCTAGCTCATGAAACAAAATAAAATACCAAGAAAGACACATGAAAGGGTTAAGTGGCAGGGTCAGAAGTAAGATGAGAGCCAATATATATATTGATTTCATGATAACAAAATGATGGGTTTCACAGAAAGGATTAGTTACTCTGAACTTCACAATCTTGGACAATAAAGGCTTGACTTCAATCTCAGTGGCAAATTTAAGATCTAAATTCATACTTTCCCCTCTCTCTACTCCCAGAATTGTTGATTTTAGTCTGGATTTTTATTTATCCTGTAATAGGAATGGAATCTAGCATTGAAATTTGGATCTTGACCCAAATAAGGTACAGAACTGGACCATATTGGAAAAGATGAGATTGTGATATTTTGGCCTCATATTCTGTGGTCAGATTTTCTATTACATGTAAAACATGGGAACAGATCCTTCTGTGTGCTAATACACCCCAAAGTGAAGAGAGTGGTCATCTGATCACATATGGGCAATCTGAAACGTCTGTGCCTCAAAATCCCCGCACAGGTCTCAGAGCCTGTCGTAGCCCACTACATCAAATTTCACCTGGCCATACTTGCCGAAAACTGCATGTACGAATAAATCAAGACTTTCATTTGAGAATGCTCATTATGCATGTCTTCTGTGTTGTCATTTTCCCATTTTGTTCTTTCAGTTATTCAAAACTGGGGAAAGAATATGTCCTGGACCAAAGTGAGTGTTTTTTGCATCATGGAGTAATTTGACCCTGATATGAGCCTAAACCGTGTGTCCCACTCCTTCCCTTCCCATGATGTGTACCAAACTTACCACACTGAGCTGTGTGAAGTTCAGCATGTGTTGCTCCGGACTGTGGAGCAGTTTGGTGAATGTAAGACCAGGATCCTTTCAGAGGAAACCAGCCTGGAGGCTCTGCTCCAGGTGCACACCCGTGTCCTTCCTCCCCTCATGAGAGCATTAGTTTCAAGCAATCTTTGGTCCAACCAGATGCATACTGGGAATATTTGTCTCAGGAAACCAGTCTACAGTAAACCCCTTGAACTGCATACATCATAGCTCCAGCTGCTTCCCTCTACTGTTCCATTCCTTCTGGGCAAAATTACTCGCTAATGTAGATTTACCAACTGAGCCTTAAAGGTGCAATCACTCCTGATTTTGTGAATGCCCAGGCAAACAATCTGCTGCAAAATCATATAATCGAAGTGGACGGTCTGATTGCTGTTGCCAAAATATTGTGCACGGCAGCTGTGCTTCTCTGGCCAAACTCTTGAGTACGTGGAGGCCACGGTGGAGAGACTAACAAGGGAGGAAACAACAGTTCTGTGCAAAAGTGAGGACTGTGACTGGTCTGCAAGGAGATCAAATGTAGAGGTAGAGTTGTGCAAAAGCTGGTAGGGTACAAAAACTAAACTGCAGGACTTTTGCCTGGTTTGCAGGTATTGTAATTATGCACACACAACACAAAGCAGCAAATCTCGAGAAACTTGGTTTTAAGCTGAATCTGTCCCCAGGGTGCAGGTTTCCCAATTCCTGAGATAAACATACCTTTAGACAATTTTTTTGCAGTGCTTTGTGGGTAAGACCATAAATGGTAATTACGAGAATAATTTGAAGCCTTTTTCTCATGAACGAGGAATAAATTTACTAAGACTATGGTTGGCCTGTATGAAGACATCCCTGATGGTCATTTAACAGTAGCAATTAACATCAGCTGTGTGATTGTTTATCTAACAGTGGAAGATTTTGTGCTAAATGCTCCTTCACAAAATAAATGCTTTTTCATAAAGTGTATGTGTATATGCACACGGATGGTGTTTATTAATCTCTTTCAACAATTGTATATGGTGAAGAAATGGCTGTTGAAGCTTTCTTTGCTGAAGTCTCAATTTTTCCCTTTTGATTTTTAGATTGAGAAAACCTGGTAACTGTGACCTCTCCAACAAAA
This sequence comes from Pterocles gutturalis, assembly GCF_000699245.1. Taxonomy (NCBI): domain Eukaryota; kingdom Metazoa; phylum Chordata; class Aves; order Pterocliformes; family Pteroclidae; genus Pterocles; species Pterocles gutturalis. The sequence goes on from NW_010100308.1 coordinate 109,795, forward strand.
ATAGCTCCTGGCAACAACATGTGTGAGATGAATTACTTGTTAATCTCCTGAAAGAACAAGGGGGACATGGTGGAGCCACAGAGAAAAGGCACAATAGGGCCAGGATTTCACCACCAGAGAGTGTAATTCTATTACATAATTTGACCTTTCTGCTCCCAGAGAAACTGATTCAAGGTAGGGAACTTAGAAATATGCAACAACTTGAACACCATTGCCTGAACACCATTGCCTGAAGTACTTTCTTTAGGTCTTTAATCAAAAGTCACATCAAGGGGGTACTGTATCCTTGGAAGAGAAATGCACTACTCCCTCTGTGCATTTTTTAGCTTGAGTTTCAGGAGGCATTTTGCAAAGCAAGATGTATGTAAATTGAAATAAGAGCTTATATCAAACTTAATCTTGAGACAGATGCTTATGCATTGAAATTTAAATTTCAAGCATTTTAATGAAAGAAGCCAGCTGAAATGCATTTATACATATTTTCAAATTTTGTTTTCAGTGATGTGTGTTCTATCACTATGCATTTCCCTTGGGCGGATGGTGTAATTTTTACCTTAAAGATGGTTCTTTGAAAAAAGTTTGTCTTTGCTTTTGGTGGCATGGCTCCAAAACTGTGTTGTTGAAGTCACTGCTGTGCCACGGCATAACAATAAGCAAAACAGGCATCTAGTGACTAGAGAAATGGGGGAAATTAATCTCTCACTTATATGCAATGTCACTTCTGTTTATGTATGTGTATCTTTGTCATGAGGTTCACGTGGGGATCTTTTACTTGTCTGCTGCAGTCTGCCCGTGGTGGCATCCACATGTAGCTTTAGAGCTCTTTCGGTGGTCGCACACTCAGGCCTGTCATACCTCACCTGTTATGCCTGGGACTTCTCTGCCTTGCCACAGCCTCACACCTCCTGCCTGAAGAGAGGGGTGAAGCTGCAGCTGGCAACAAGGAGGAAGAAGCAATTGACGCCCACAGTGCCTGCTGGAGGGCATGAGCCCTGCAGGGGCTCTGGGAACCCATGGTGTGGGTCTAGTCACAGCCTGGTGCTGGTGGAGCAAAGGAGGGGTCTCAGGTCATCTCCTACTGTCCCTAGTAGATGATGTGAGGAGCCTGTGAAGTGCAGAGTCACAGCTGTCAGGGGCTGCAGATGAGCAAAAATGCAGCTTGGCATCATGCCTACAGACAGCCTTTGTAGCCCTTGCTCAAGTCTGAGCTGGAACCACCAGAAGGAGCATTGAACCTGGGGTAGAATAAGGCTATTAAGTACACTCCAGGGATGTACCGTAACAACCCCTTAACGTGCACCAGCGTGTATACGAAAAATAAAGTGCTGGTACCTGGAATTTTACAGGTTTAGGAATAGGCTGACTGAATTGTGTATGCATAGTAGCTGTTCCTTACCATTCATCTCCCGTAAAGTATATTGGGGAAGAGTTTATATGACAGGTTCTATCAAGTGCTGAAAATGCTGTTGTCGGGAACCTGGGGAAGGGTCATCACATATGCCAAAAGCTGTGCCAGACTGTGGATGTGGTTATGACTCTAACAACATCCTTGAAAATATGTCGGTTCTGAAGGTGGTGAAACAAATTATTTTTTTAATGTAACTGTATTGATTTTAGCTGAGTTTACTATAGGGTGAATCTGACCAAATCTTTCTCTGCTGGATTTTAAAACTTTACACTGAATTGAGATATACATAATGCAGAACATCCACTGGTGTTTTAAAAGTTTTGCTCCCTTCTGCTTTCATAACAAAACTGGTATAAACTTGCATCTTGCCTACAGTAAGTGCAGCAATTAACTCAGTTATAGCATGTTCCAAAGGACATGCTGTTCCATGACCATTACAATACCAAACCAAGTACAGTCACTTCATGTATCTTTAGGCAACACAAAACATTTAAGAAAGAATGGATATTAAAAGTGAGTTTTATATAGTCTCCATGGTGATTGTACTAAAAGCAATAACAATAGGCTTAAATATGTTTCCATTTAGAATATCTTTAGAAGAGCTTGTTTGGTTCAGACATGCTGTGTTTACTCTATGATTTGTCCTAAATCACCAATTACTATAAAATGTAGCTAAATTGACATGGAAGTATTGTTCAAACACTTCAACAGAGCACCAAAATAGTTCAAAGCTTGTTGCTCAATATTTTTATCACAGCTGACATGCACATTAGGATGGGAAAGGGTTCCAAAAAGGCAGTAACATGATTTAAAATCGGTGCCACAGTTTTGCATTAGGCCACCTTCCAGAGTACATTTTGCTCTTGCTGTTTTATTACAGAATTCAGGAGCTTATCGAGAGACAGCTGAACTTTGTACAAAGGCAATGCGTTGTCAGCTTCTCAGGAACTCCAGAGCAGATCAGAATTGTGAGCATTCACATGCTGGTAAGGGGTGGGGGGAATAATTGATATACAAGATTGTACTGTTAGCTCTTACTTCAGCCTTCTTTTAAAAATAATACAGAAATTGCTTCATCTTTGAGTCCACCTGCAACAAACAACATTAAGGAACTGTGTGGTAATGCAATGAGTATAAGGCACAAGGATTTGTGCAATATCAGATTTGTGGGTTGAACATCACAACCATCAGACTTACACAACTATTTCAGTTACTTCTAGTTAACTGCAGGATGAAAGCCCCTTGAAAGGCTTTACTGCCTCCCAGAACAAGGTAACTGAGCCGGTACTTGTTATGCCTGCTCAGTATAGCCAGCAAAGATTTATGTTCGAAGCTGTGCTTCCATTTAAGTGTAGTGGTATTTTGATCTAGTGTTTGTTTTCTGAATTAGGACAAATATATTGGTGAAAATTATACCTTGCAGCAAAACTGTCCTCCTCTCACTTTCTGGTGACCAAAGCTCACCCTGTGTCTCTGAAGGATCTGCTGTCTCCCCTAAGCTGGGAAGCAGCAGGTGTGAGTGATTTAGATAAGAGAGGCAATTCTTTAAAGCTACAAGTTGTCCCTTATTTCTGAATTGCTCTCTAGTATGCCCAATCCCCTCCATGGTAGAGGGGAGTGTGGCCTTAGAAAGTGTATCCTTCTGAGTGCCCTCTTTAGCAAAGGGATAGAAGTAAGCTCACCCAGAGGGCAGCCAGGAGCCCCTAAGGCTTGGTGTCTGTGCTGGGTGGCCCTGCAGAGGAGCCCATCTGACTCCTCCAGCTATGAGAGGTGCTGTGGAAATCACTATTATTAGATAGTATATTAATCTAAAATATTAGATTATTTTACCACTCTAAAAATAACATTTGTGACTATAATCCCTCCATCCGCACACGCTTCAAACTGTATCCAGAGCTGAGTGTCTGGGCTTAGGTGAAGAGGGGAACAAGGTAACTCTGAAAAGCAATTTGGGGTGAGCATTGGCCAACCTAGTCTTGGCCTCTCAACAGAGGACTGAGGTGAGTTAAGACTTTCTGAGGCTTTGCCTGTTACTAACTAGTGTAAGGTCACAACATATGCACGTAAAACTCTTGTATGCTTTTTAAAAGTCAGACAAGACTAAATTATGGTGTTCTTTTGTGAATTGTAAATGTCGCAGGTACAGTTAGCTTCCAAGACATGGATCAAGCTGAATGACATCTGGACTCTCAGGTAACCTTAGGTGAAAATGCTGCTTCCGTACTCGACCCAGTCTTCTTGGAAGCTGCTTATGGATCAAGCTGAATGACATCTGGACGCTGAGGTAACCTTAGATGAAAATGCTGCTTCTATACTCGACCCAGTCTTCTTGGAAGCTGCTTCTCCATAAATGTGTGAAGTTCTCCATTGCCATCCTGAAGAGGTCAAACAGCCAAATCAGATTATTTTTGCCAAAATTTCATGATTTTTTTTTTTTTAATCCTGGAAGAAGGAAGCAATGATCACACAGAGATTTCAAGCCATTTTTAGTTCTCTGTAGCTCCATGGGCTTCGCCCCAGGCTCTGTGTAAAACACTGACATCCTGGCTCAGGTTTTTCAGGCTGTACATCCTTCCTTTAGACAAAGTCCACTGCTCTTTTCACATCTAGGTTTACTTCACCCTGCCTTTTCCATACAGAAGGCAGCTCCTTGCTCATTTCCCCTAGCTGATGCTCACCCCACCTCTGCCTTGTACAGGGACAAAGTCAGAATTTGTAAGCTTAGTATGATTACTGGAGGGAGATATTGAGGGGGAAAAAAAAAAAAAAGGATGTGGACTCTCTTAGAAGCACATGATGTTTCCCTATATCAGTCCATGTACCAGGGCACATGGCTTCAGTCTGGGAGAAATTTAACTCAGGTCAATACTTAGCTGCAACTCTAGCTGCTTCACCCATCAAAAAAGCACAAAGATCCTCAAGAAAACTGTCTGCTAAATGTCAGAGAGTTGTGGTGACCCAAATGAGAGCCTCTACTACTAATAATTGGTTCAGTTGAGGAGGGTCTGAGTAGTTACAAACAGTCTTTGTTTCTTTTATAGGAGGAGAAAAAAGGAAATTTGTGATATTTCAAGAGCTGGTGTGTATGTGCTCTTTTCCTCACACAAGCTTACCTGCAAAGTCTTTCCTATGTTTATAAGCAGCCTGTAGTTATTTTAACTTATTTTTCTTGGCTGTAATTCTAATACACCTTCTGTCCAGGTATCAAAATGTGCCACACGCATGTAACTACTCAAACAGCAAATGTGGGTTATCTCAGACCACACAGCCAACAACACACATGCTGTTTGCTCTCCCATCTCTCATACAGGCAGCCTTTGCCTGACATAATACATCTTTACTGTAGAAAAAACTGACATACCTTTAATAACTGATGGTGATTTACGATTAACTGTAAAATGCAAAACAACTGCCCTAACTAAGACACAGGAAAAAAGGAATTTTAGATTTTTATATAGCATTATTCATACCCTGAAAGTCCTTGAATTAGATATTCCTTGGAAATTACTTGCTGTCTAATTACAAGCATCAGAACATCTTATAATGACATACCCTTATTTCCTCCTGAACTCCCTGAAAATGATGAAATACTATTAGAAAATTATCTTCACAATTCTACAGACCTTCAGATAATATAAAGTACCATCTTCCTACTGCAGTAGCAGCTTATATCACTTGAAGACATGTCCCTCATGTTGTAAAACAAATCACCAGGCTTCTCAAACCATTCAAGCAACTTGCTGGTTAGAGACGGAATCTGAAGTATTGGTCACAACACGAAGAGTCCCTGTTAAATTCAAGCTCTGTGCGTGTGCTCATTTATCAGAAGACCTGAAATCACTTAACGTTTCTTATCTGTTTTCCTTCTCTTCTTTCTGAGCAATAATGCCACCAACTAATTATTCCTGAAGATCCCTCGAGAGAAGGCTGACATCTGTGTCATGTACTTACTGCTCTGTTAGGAGTCTGCTGTTATATGCAGTCAGTGTCTGATCAGATTTCATATGCCTCAACAGCCAGACAACCTGCAATAGGACACTCTTAGGCAGTTAAATCATATTAAATACTTAAACATAGAATTTGACATCATCCATTAGGTCTATTAAAGAATCTCACTTCTCACTGCCAGAGCTAACCACACAGCTTACAAATTGTCTGACTTCTTTTAAAATGACTAACTCTTTCTGCTTCTTATGCCCTCCGTGAATAAGTTTCCATGGTAGTTTCCAATGTTTCTACAATATTGCCAGCAGTTTTTGTAAAGTTTCTAATCCCATTTCCACTGAAGACAATAGCACTTAAATTAGTTTAGTACTATATGGGAGAAGGGAAGTAATAATTTACAGTAAAGAAATTAATGAGCAAATCTGGATGAAGAAAACTTTTCTTAATTTGTCAGTAAAATTTGAGTTCATCAAGTAAAATGCTTTATTGTAAGACATCTTTGGTCTTGTACCAAACCACTGAGAGCCCCAGAAAGGAGGCAAGCAGTACATTGCCAGTTCTTGCAATGAACTCCAGTGCAATGAAATTAACTAACTTTCCTGTGGCTACACACTGATTAAAATGGCAAAGCTGAGGATTACAGCCAGGTTTTGTGACTGTCCATGCTGTCTTTGTATTGGTAAGGATTTCTTCTATCTTTGGAAAATGCCACAGTGTTTTTGTTCAAAGCACTCAGCACTGCTCTAGTTCTGCTCCATTTGAAACTGGTTAATATTAAGCCTGTACTCCATACATAAAGTAATAATATTGTATTGAAATTGTATTTTACTTTCCTGGAAACATTGGCACCACTCTAATAATAATGAAAGCCCTCTGCATTGTGGATTTATTTTCCCCTTAAAATATTTAGGGTTTATCTCTAGATAAGTGTCTTTGTTGCTTCTTGGATCACTAATTCTTTCTGTGGCTTTCATCAGAAAGAAAACTTTGCTCCTGTTCTGTCTGGTTTCATAATCTTGTAGCCATCTTTATTGATTCAAGAAAAAAGATTGCTTTACACCCATCCCATCGTCTGTTTTCGAAGGTTGTTCTCTTCTAAGTTTTTACAAGGCTCTGGGAAAGAAACTTTCGTAGTGTTTCCTACACATTGTTCTTAAATTTAATATCTCCTCTAATGTCCTGAGAAATCATTCCACTTCAGAAATTATTCATCTTTCTTTATTCTGTTATTATTTAGGCCACTTTTGGTGTGTGATTTCAATAGGAGGGTAGTTTAAGTAAGAAAGCAGAACTAAATACTACAATATTCTAAATTTTTGCTGGATCGGCAGTATTTGGATGATGTGACATTGTGATAGCTGAAGTAACATTGACGCTGAAGTTAAAAAATGCTGCTGTCAGGGGATGTTGACATAGAACATTTGTTTACGAAATGTTGCTGTATCAGAAAGTCTGGTATTATACAATGAGAGAAAAAAAGAGAAAATACATATTTAGGAAAACAAACAATGAGTAAGGTTTTTTAAGATGAGAAAAATTGATATTTTTTTAAAAGCATTTGTCTGAAGAAATGTAGTTTTACGATTTATTTCAAAGAAGTGGGCAGTATTGCTCATGTTAGTCACTGTCACGGTTTTAAAGTCATGGCAACATCTAATCTAAAGGTAACTTCAGCTGGCAATGTAACTTCTAAGAGCAAGTGTAGGAGGAAAGAGGTGTGACAGGACGGTATGAAAGTGATGACAGAGGGTATAATCTTTGGCCAGTAAAAATAATCTTCTGCTTCATCTGCATGGTCTCAGTGTAGGAACCACTTTGGGATGAGCTCTGAGGTGACTTTGCCAGCATATCTGGGAGGAAGCAGAGTGTATCTACTGCTGAGCATACCATTCACCTGCTGTGGGTGGACTCCTCTTGAGTTTTTCTTGAAAGGGCTGTAGCACGCATCCTCACAGAGCTTTGACACTGGATGTGTGTGGCTGAGCAGCCTTAGAGTAAAAAGAGCTCCAGCTGACCACAGGACACAACAGGGATGGTGGCTACAAACTCCTACGAGCAATCTGGAACTCAGTGTGCTCTTGGGATTGCTCTAGAATGTACCATTGGTGATGGTCTGTGAGTCTTCATGGTAGGCTGTTCTTCCTGCTCTACAGATTAACTTCAGTGGGAGCAGGAGTCCTGTACAAATCAGTTTGGAGAGTTGCCTCCATGTCTATGTTGGAGTCAACTAAAGCTTTGCCTCATCATTTGGTAAACTGTTGTTTGTTTTTTTATTTTATTTTTTCTCCAGCTAATACAAACTTGACTGATTTTTTTCTCCGAAAGGGAAGATGTCTGTAGTTTCTCACATACTCAAAGCTGTGGGTGATAAACAGAAAGAAACATAGCACTGATGCAGGAGGAAAAAAGATCCTTCAATTATACAAAACTTACCACTGGAATCAGATACTTTAAAAATAGGTCAAGCTTGAAGCCTTCTGAAGTTGGCCTTTTCAAAGGTAAGAATAACCTTTTGGACACAGATTAGGGATACGGTAGTAAGGTCAAGGGGGGACAGAGAAATATCTTTGCTCAGTGTAGTCACCACAAGGAAATGAACTGAAACAGGTTCCTTGCTTCTTCAGAAACTCATCACTGCCCTCTTTAGCTTGACCCTTTGTAGCTTTCTCACCTATACCTTCAGCTCCACTCTCCTGTCTGCAAACCTCCCACCTTCCTCTTCTGGGCTCTCCTTTTCTCCTCAGCCTGCCTCCGTGCTTGCCACACACCTAAGGAATCAGTGTAATGCATTATCTGCTCCTTTCCTCATTCTCTAACACTTCTCTGGAGACGTCATCTCCTCCTCACCTGTTATCTTTTACATGTTCTGGACTGGTCCAACACATCTCTAGGAAACAAACCTTCTCTTGATACTGGAACTGGAGTGTCACTTCCTTGGCAAAATACAAGTCATTAAAAGCTTCTAACGTGATTCAAAGCTATATGAAATACAAGAAATACCAAGAAAGCTGATCCACTTTTACCACTCCAAGAGTGAACTGTGCAGTATATTCAGTATGTTTTGTATCACCCTGTCTTCCCCCAACTATTAATAACTCTAAACTATTATTCACAGGAATAATTCCCTCTTAGTTGCATTACTGTGCATCATAATAAATATTTTCTTTTTTCCCTGTATTTTTTTATTTGGTTTTGCCTAAGCTTTTACAGACTTCAAATCTTGCTCTGCTTTTGCTTCTCTGAATAATTTTCCTTTAGCTTTTCTTTGGTTTTGAAGGTCTTCTGCTAGTGTCCTGCTTCATGATCTGAACAAAAATGACCTTTGAGGAGGTAAGCAATCTTACAGTCTTTGCTTAGTAAAGAACTGATTGAAATGCGGTATCCCATTTCCTCTGAAAATGTCTGGGTTTTTTCCCCTGCTAAGCATTTGCCAAAAGAAGGGGAGCACTTCTTACATTTCTAGTACTTTCAGTTTCTCGATGTGTCTTTGCTGTTTGCTGCTGCTGCATCCAATCTGAAGTACTCACCATTGCTGAGGGATTTCATATTGTACGTTAAAGAGAGAACGAGCAAATCAGTAATAGCTTCAAATACATTGAAATGGTGGAAAAGCACAGAAGGAAATGATACCACTTTACTCATGTTATTAGGCTAGACTGACACAGTCCCCTTGAGTGCACCATCTGTCTTCAATTTAAATGGAAAGGTTTCTTATTAAATAATGTGTTTGCAAGGGATTCGCAGCTGTGGAACCAACCAAATCTTTTAACATCTGTTCAGTCCAAAGAGATCTGGACCTAAGGTACCTTTGAATTAACATTCTTGAAATGGTGCTTTACCTCAGGTATTCCTCACCTGTGGTCTCAGTGGTTAATAGTACTGTCACTGCTGAGCAGCATACTTTGTTGCTTAGAAATGTCTAAGGTTGGAAAATAGCCTTTTAAAGCAAGGATTGTACTTTACTTTTTTGTACTTTTGTTGTTCTACATTTATTAATGGGGTTATCAAATGAAACCGTGGGAGGAACACCCAGTGGAGAGAGTGGATTTGTATGACCTAAGAAAGCCTGCTGTTCAAATATCTCTGGGCTTTTTACCTTTCTATGTCCATTCCAGGTTTTCAAATCTATATAATATGAGAGCTTGAGATTTTTACAGTTGTAAGAAGACTATGGCTATGCACAGAGAAGGACATTATGTGATCACCGACATTGCTTAGTCATGGGTCTTGCTTTGCCACCAGGCAATGATAAACAGTAGTAACAATCATAGCATATGTTAAGTCAGTAATTAATGCGTTTCAGACTACAACAGTTTTGCTGTTGTCAGGTTTCTACTGTGTTTGTTCACTCAAGAGAATGATGAGTTTACTCTTACTTGAGCAGTCATTTCAAATGTGTTTGTGTTTAGTAATCTCTTTGTTTGAAGCACAGGAAATGGCTGGGTGCTGAAAAAAATGACTAAATATTTATATAGCAGTCCAGAAAGGTCATGGCATTGTACACAGGGATAAAGATAATCCATCTGTGATCAAATGTCTTATTTAAAAGACAAACAAAATCGGTACCTCCAGATATGATTAATATATCTGTGCAACCAGATCGGGCATGCATGGTCACTCCAGAATTAAGACATAACAAAACTGCTGCTGCTGTGCCATGCATTCACACAGACAGTTAATCCAGTGGGTCCAGCACATGTCCTAATCGACAGGTATGCACAGATCAATATTATATACATGCACAATAACACCAGCACATCTGGAGCTAGGTCTTCTGCTAGCCAAAAGGCCTGGCTGCTCTCACGGCAGGTTTTAAACCAAACAGTGAGACCCACTCAGATGTGAAGACAATGTAGGTGCAGGCAGCCAGCTGTCTTTGGCATCGAGCTGGTGGGAGAAGCAGCAGCAGCAAAACCACCTCAGCCCCAGGGGACCGAACCTAGATTGCCATGGAAGGTGGACTAAGCTGAGTAGGGCAGCACTGGGGAAGGACAGCCACATTGCTCAGCAGGGGCAGGGGTTTACCTACCCAGCCAAAGCCCCAGCAGCAGCAGAAGCGGCTAACCCATGTCTCGCAAGGTCTTCGTACCCTGGCTGTGTCTCCATTCTTCTTCTTTCTTCTTTCCAAGGGATATGTCAAGGGCAGCTTGGCACTGAACCGTCATTGGGGCAGCACAACTAAATTTGTGCTATGATGTTAAGAAGCTGTAAGTTGGCTGGTACATCACTTTCTTCTATTGTAAAGGTCTGGTCTTTGGTCCGAGGCAAAGAGGGGAAAGGACTTATTCTTGCAAGGCATGATCAACTAGATGTATGTAAGCAGTCCTATTAAAACCAGTAGGCCTACTTGGTGAGCAAAGACAAGCACATGCAGTAGGGTTTGCAGAATCTGAGACTGCCTTTTAAACACCTGTTTAATCTAAGGACTGGATAGCCAGTTTCTCTGTCAGAAGTGTTTCCCTCATCTCCAGGCAAAAAAAGTGGAAGGTTCTGCAGCTGCAAATCCTAATTTCATTTTGGATCCAAGTTGTCCTAACAGAATAGTCCCAGATGTGAAGATCTCAGGGCTGCCATGCTCTGAGGTCACCTCAGTCTCTCACTCCCACAGCTTCAGGTGCTCTCCCTGTCAGCCTGAAAGGTCAGGTGTCACTGGCCTTCAAAGAGTCTTTCTGACCAGGTATGGGCCCATAGATAGCTTGCCTGGGTAAGCTGGAATGCCAGCTAGCAGACTAAACCCCCAACAGTAATCAAAGAATATATGGTGTAATAGTTATGTTCCCATCAGATTCTTTGGCTCTCACAAGGCACATTGTCCAGTGATGCTGTGTGCTGTCAGAATTCCCATATTTCTAGCAAACCCGGTTTTCCTCTGGCCCTGAGTTGTGACTGAAGACAATAGAAGACATTTCATGAAGAGGTATGATCAGCTTGAAAATAAAAGATCTAAATAAATAACACATAACCAGTCCAGTTCCTGGAAAGTGAAAACGTAGTGATAAATGATACTTTGGCATTGGCTATCACTCATTCTGACGAGAGTCAGTGGACCCTCTTACTTGACTTAAGAGGCTACTGAGACAGGCCATTAAAATTTAACTGTCCTTAATCGAACCATCATATCACATATAATCGGGCCTTCCTGCACATTAATTTTCTTAGTGTGTTTTTCTGGTGTATGTTTCTATATTTATTTTTCATTGTTCATTGACAAGGAAATTAGAATAAATGAATAGGCACAGATGGAGCTGAACTTGGCGAGGGATGTGAAAGATAGAGGGGTTCTACAGGTACTTAGGCAGGAGGACACAGGCCAAGGAGAGTGTTCCCGCTCTGATGAAAGGTAATGGGGAGCTGGCTTCCTTAGACATAGAAAAAGCTGAGGTACTTAATGAGTGCTTTGCCTCAGTCTTCACCGGTGGTCAGGCTTCTCGTATCTGCCAGGACCCTGAGCCTCTAGGTGAGGGTGTGGGGAGTGGTTTCTGTCCCACTGTAACGGTGGAACAAGTCCGAGTCCTCCTCATGAAATTGAACGTGTTTAAGTCCATGGGACCAGATGATGTCCATCCTAGGGTTCTGAAAGAGATGGCTGATGTGGTTGCTGAGCCG
>NW_010100309.1:0-19932 GCF_000699245.1 Pterocles gutturalis
CCTCAGCCCACCTGCGTCTAAACCAGCTTCAACAGGAGTTTAGCTGGGGGAAAAAAATCCAGTGCCTTTGACAAGCTGACAGGCAGTGAGTGTGCAAGGGGTGTGCTAGTGGCAGGGGGGGGGGGGATGAGCGCCATCCCTGCACCATGCCCCATCCCTGCAGCACCAACAGGGACCCAGAGCCACAAGAGACTCCCAGGAACACGGGGCATGAGGAGACCCTCCTCCTCAGAGCCCCAAAGGAAAAAAGCTCAAACATAAGTCAGAGCAGTGAGGCCCTGCAGAGCATGAAGCAATTTGAAACACCCCAAGACATTCTCAGGTTTCAGAAGTGCCAGCATCAATTGTTTGACCAGAGCATTCTGCCAATGCTGATGCCCAAGCGGGTCCAAGCACCCAGCTGACCCAGTGCCCAGACTCACAAGTGATTCTCCAGCTGCAGGAAGACCCAGCATCACGTCTGACACCTTCTGGTGTTTCTCCTAAAAGTCCCACTCTGCCTTGCAAACAAAAGACAAAAAAGGGAAAGCCAGATGAACCTGATATTGAGCAAATGAGTGCCCATTGCACCACTTATGCTAATCAATTTGTTATTTATTAGTCTGAAATTCCCCCTTCTTTAACTCAGACAAAATGACATCACAGTGTTTCACGTCTTAGAGCTCAGCAAGGCTGTTTTTTGCAGAGGTCTGGTTGAGATGAGCACAGAACGCCATAGAGTGTCTGGTCCCCTCCTCTCCTGCTGCTCACAAGGGCTGGGGAAGTGTGAGCAGGCACCCCGAGCCACCGCAGCAGGCTGTGTCACAGGGCACAAACCAGCGGGAGGGGATGAGAGCAGGCTGAGAGGAGCATGGAGGCAGCTTTATTTACACTAGCAATGCTGAAGTCACTGAGAGTGAGGAGGTGGAGCAGGAGGAAAATAAACCTCACACTTCAAGGCTGTCAGATGAGGATTCAGCAAAAACAGAAGATGTATTTTTCTGAGCAACCAGGCAACTGCTCACAATGCCAGAGGGCCTCTGACTGCCAGCAGTAAACGCTCAGAGAAGTTTCCAACCACAGCCTGGAGTCAGATGGCATTTCCCACAGGCTCCAGGAGGGCTGAGATCTCAGGTTTGGGATTGCTTACTGTGAGGTAGAGTGCTACCAAGCCCACATCTGGATAGCATCCACATGAAGAGCCCACATTGCCCCCCAGCAACTCCAGTGCCCATGAAGGAACAGCTGGAGCAGCTGGCTCAGCCGCCCAGAGCAGGACTGCCAGGCCAGCATCACTCGTGTTGAGTCACCTGTCCTCCAGTGCCCAGCTGCAGTCTGAGGTGATCAGCTTAAGATCAGACGGTGACAATGGAAGTGATTAAAAGCTCTCTCCCAGCTCTTTCCAGCTACCAGAGGGGCTGTGGATATTCAGCAGGCCCCTCCTCGCCTGTATGTCAGTAAGCGAGTAGGTTGAACTGTGGACAAGCACACAGGAGGCAAAAAGGGGCACTGCGGGGACAAACATCCTGCAATGACTGCAGCAAGAAACTCTCCCCCTTACTGAAAACACTTGCTCCCAGCCCAAGGATGTACCCACTAAGCAGGAGGAGCAGGACAGGCCCAGGTCTCCAGCAGGGATAAACATCATCCACTGATTAAATGTGCAGACGGCATAGTGCACAAGCTATTAAATAATTTCTCCCTCCTAAGGCACTTCTGCTCTTCTCTTCCTCCTTTAATGATATTGTACAGGAGGCCGTGTCATACACTGCATGGGTCTGACCGTTACCTCGCATGAACTGGAAGAGGCACGCTGAAGGCAACAGGAATGTGTTATGTTCACCTGACCAAGACACGCTCTGTGAGACTCCGTGAGGATGGATGCGCTGTGCTGCTTCCCTCTCCTCCTCCCATATTTTGCTCTTCCCATTTTAATAAAGTGAATACAGCATGGATAAAATTCCCTTGGCAGTTTTTGGTTACTATTCCCTTTCCTGAGCACAAGTCATTTTGATCCTTGCTCAGAAGGAATGGGCTGAACGCACCATTACTCTGCTGATTTACAACTCAACTGAGAAATGCCCTGGGGAAGACAGCAGCAGCAATGCCTCTAGTTAGGCACAGAGGAGCAGACCATGTAGGCAAAGAGATACAAAGCGGGTTCAGACAGCTACACAGAGAAGAACGGCCGGCCGTAGGAGCTTTCAGTTATCTCACAGCAACTGCTCCCTTGGTGTGTGCAGACTGGGTAGCTCAGTATTTTAACTCATTGCCCTACAAAACCCTTCAAGATCTACTGCAATGGCAATTATGCAAAACATAATTCTGCACCAAGAGGGATTACAGAAGCATTCTATATGAAGTCGCATAGTAAAAGGCAATTGCATGAGCCAGCAAGCAGATCAATTAAAATGACATCTTGCTAAGCTGCTCTGCGCGAGTCAGCCTTTGAATTGAAGGCTTATGCCGAGGGTCCGCTGTAGTGAGTTTTGCTCTTTCGGTATCCAAGCAACATGGCAAAGCCTGCCAGCACACAAACTACAAGCAGTACCTTATTTCCAGGGACAGAGAAGGGAACCCGAGGTTATCATACACAACTGGGGATGTTCAGCTCAGGCATATGTGAAGACATTGGTTTGACACTCAGGAGAGGGTAAGCGCATCTCTGAAAACCACCTGACCTCGGAAAGCAAGTTGCAGCTGCTGGCTTCACCGTGTCCTCATCCATAGGGTGACGCTGAAGATCAAAACCTCATGGCTGAGAAAAATCAGCAGACTTCCCCACGTGCTGTTACACAGATGCCTCTTAAAAACCCACATGGTGCACAAGCAGCACAGCACCACAAGGTTCTGCATGGACACAAGCTTCGTACCAGCCACTTTCAAAGCACACATACTCAGACAGCCCATCCACTCAAGCAAAATACTTATGTTTTCTATTGCATGGATCTTTTAAACCTTAATGCATCTGTTACTGGACCACCACTCCAGCAGATAGCCCCTGTTCTGACACAGGAGACTTTCAAGACAGCAAGCAGAAGTGGCAGGAAGACAGGCCTGTCCCATACCCTCCCCTGCCTAAGCTTTCTCATGAGGTAATCTCAATTTAAAAAAAAAGTTTTCCATAAACATTTTTTTTAAAGTAGCATCTAGAGACAAAGATTGATCCAAATCCTCAAAGTCCAAAGAAACTTCAGATGACACTAAATAGTATAAAACAGAGCTTTCAAGTATTTTGCATTTCCCACGGCTAAAAGAAAAGAAAAGGTCATGTTTGAGGCAAGGAGAAAAAACCCTCTTTTCAAATGAAAATAAAATGGCCAAAACTTTCAGATCAGCAAGAATACTTTTAGGTTATCATGGACACTTACATGCCACTAATCACCCTCTGCTCATGTGGTATGGGCAATAATCATTTCAGTACTAGAAATACAGCACTAAAAGCCACACTGAGACTTACCAGTAATGAAGAGCAGCATCAACTCCACCTGGGGATTATTTCCCCCATCTGTTTAGTCCCCAATACTTTGGCACACAACCCTGACACAAGGGCAAGCATAACAGATTGGCTGACATAATTTCTGTTTCTGGAAGGGCACTGGTTTGAGTCTCTTACTGACATCAAGCCCCCAGGACTCCCATCTCTCTAGCTGCATGCAGACCCTGCCGGTATTTGCAGGGGAAGTCCCATCAGCCAGAGCCACCTCTCAGACTCAGACCTGAAGCCTTGCCCCAGTGCACGGGGAGCCAAGAGCAGCAGCCGGTGCACACCACAGACCTCCTAGCACAGCAGGGGCCACCTCTGGCATGCAGTCTCACACAACACCCATGACACTTGCTCAGCCCACATCCCCTTCCCTCCCCACAGCAGCAATCCCTTCTCATGAGCCAACACCAGGCACTGCCTGCCAGGCTGTGCCAGATGCTTCTCCTACGAGAGGGGGCAGCAGCAGCAAGCAAAACGCCGCAGAGACGTGCCAGATGCTGGTTTGTTTCAGGGTTTATTTTGGGTTGGGTTTTTGTTTTGTTTTACATCAAACTTCATGAGTGGTGGTAAGATGTATCTGGCGTACAACTATTCCTGTAACCCTGCCTTGCCCTCCTCTAGTGTTTTAGGATGATGCAGGTTGATTTATCTGTGATGGTCAAGAGGGTTGACACAAGAGGATCAATAAAGTGGTCAGTCTTTAAATACAAATATTCTTGAGGTTTATTTTTTTTTTTCTGAGACTGACTAGGAAGCAAGCATTACATTAAGGTAAACCTTAAATGTTTAACTCTAATACACATGTTTCTGCACAAAGCACAGCTGTGGGCTGAGAGACAAAAACATTACTTTGCTGTGTAAACATTAGACAAACAAGTACAGAACCTGCATTCATGTTACCGAGCTCCGGCAATAACTGTCAGACAAATACTAACAAAGAAAAGAGGGATTATGTAAACAGACACTTATCTGGGCACTTTGGGTCAGATCCTGATATTAAACAGATTACCAGGGCAGGAGGCAAAGTCAGCATGGCCGGAGCACGACACTTGTGAACTGGGCGCACGACATCCAAGCCCAGGCAATTCAGCAACTTGTTGGTCAACACCACAGCAGTTCCCCGAGCTGCTGGCACTCACCTTTGGTTGTGACCATCTCAAACACCATCTGAGAAGGGCAATATATTAAACGGCGCTGCAGTGGAAAAAGCCACAGGCATGTGAAAGGATACATCCCCAAGATAACTGCTTCAAGGCATTTGATAGGTAAGGACTCCCTGGTCATTTCTTTTGCTGTCTCCATCAACCTAGGACAGAAACAAGGAGGTTTTCAGTCCCTTCAGTTTGAGCAGTTGATTGGAATCAAAGGGTCCTCTCATACACCAAGAGTCAGGCACCTCTCGTTCTTATCTCAGCAAGTGCTGATGAACTTGATTCTCCTCTTCAGCAACTTGCCAGAACCCTGTTGCCTTCTAGAGGATGACTGGGGGCATGTTTGACATCCCAGTGCCTTCCAGCCTCTGAAGATGGGTTGGAGGAATGCAGTCCTCTCTGCCCCTCCCAGCAATTCCATGAGCATCACTTCACACTATAACACAAAGCCCTGCTGAGCTGCAAAAGCTGGCAATCATGCAAGCTCACACAGCAGGACCAACTGTAGCTTATTTTCAAAATAACCCTGGCTCTCCTCTGGAAAAAAACAGGGGAGAGAGGATGGTTACATGATGCCCTCCTGAAAGCTGCAAATGCCTGTGTGAGCCTACAGCTATAGGCCCAAACAAGAATTTAACACCTTTTTACCAAAGTCTGCTCTACAGAAAGCTCTACCAACACAGACACTCCGCACCACTGCAAGCTGAGCTATCATCTTGCTGCTGTTCCCCACCTCCTGTGGATTGGGAAAGTGGTAAAAACCACAGTATTTCCTGAAGGAGTGCAGGAGCGCAGTTAGCTGTGCTCAGGATCTTGCAAGTTCACGAAGCTTAGTTACTATCTGGACTCTTATCTCTGGAGTAAAGTTATCTGACAGGGACAACACTATGACAAGAAACAAACAATCTAATCTCAGCTCAGCTGAGAAAGCTGCACCATCAACCAACTAAGATAGCCTATCCCATTCCACAAGCACATCCTGAAATCCTGGAGAGTTTAAAAAAAAAATACTGGAAGGAGATAAAAAAGGCCAGAAGAGTCATATTCAATGAAACACCAAAAAAAAAAAAAAAAGCTAAAAACCAAACAAAAGTATTACTTCTATTTTGAAGTCTTTTCTGTCCATATCCTTTCCCTGAGAACAGCTTTGTAAGCAGATCCCTACTCTAAGGAAAGACAACATTATATGAAAAAAATATTTGTATTAGAGAAGATAATGAAAATATGCATCTGGAACCATTAGAGTCTATTTTTCTCACTTTCTAATTCACCCACCTCACGTATTTTAAATCTTGTATTGATTGCAAATGGCAATACAGCTTCCAACACTATTACAGCCTGTCACTGCCATTCCGTGTCCCATTTATCCAAGTTAGAAATTACCTTTTCATTGGTAAACAACCACCCTTTACACTCTGCCTGCAGTACAGAAGACAGATTAGAGTTAGCCTCCCTCCTACATGCTCACAATCAGCCACAGAAACCCCACTGCTGGAAGCAGGGAGCAGCTCTGGCGAGGGCAAACAATGGGGCCCTTCATCCCCAACAGTGGCTTCTCAGTGTCGGTCACGGCACTATCCACTGCAAAGCCCCATCTCTGTCCAGAGAAGTATTGTATGCAGATGATGCAGAGGAGATATCCATGGACAAGATGATCCACTGAGCTTCCTATCTTCTAACTCCACAGGGGGCGTGGGGAAGGTCACAGGTGATTATGAATGTGTATCAGAGGCAAGAAAAAGCTCAAGCTGTAAAGCTATTTACCTCCAAGCCATTTAGTGTGTTGTATGCCTGGAACATGGTCCAAGGGACAGGGCCAGCCAGCATCTCCTCCTCAGGTCTACACCTACGCTGACGCTGCTGCCAGCACACAGAGTAACTGCACTGAAGCTGCCTTATCACCACATGCAGCATCAGGTCTCCTAACACCTGCTTTGATAAGCTCATTGCTGTCACAATTTCAAGGTGTTGTCAGCATGGAGAGAACATTAATGGCTCTGCAGCCAGGGAGGGAGTCTTCAAATTAATTGGCCTAAATGAGCAAGTCAAGTTACTACTGACTTATCTGTCACAGCAACGCTCACAGGATTTAATTGCTAAATTGCATTTAACATGCACTCTGTTTGCAAGCCACATATATGCTGGCTCTGAAGCACCAGACACTGTATAGTTATTAAGACAGATTTAAGTTGAACAGGAGAGGCATTTTGCTTGCTTTAAGCAGGTTTTTAAAGCACACTGCCCACTAGCACACAGGTACCACAGCTGTCCCTCCTGAGGCTAAAGGCAGCCGCCCTTTCCCTTTACAGAGCATCATCGGATAGCTGGGCTTGGAAGGGACACTGAGAAGCCCTCCTGTCCAATCTGCTGCTCAAAGCACCCAGGTCCAGGAGCTGCAGCAGGTGCTGTGCAGGATCTGTGCACTGGGAGCATCGGTCAGGAGGCATCGCCAATGATCAGAAAATGGGCACCCATCTGCACCCCCAGGGCAGGTTGTGCCCTCACGCACACCCATCCCAGAGTCCTGGGTAATATTCCACAAACAGTTTGCTTTTTCCAGTGCGTTTCCAATGCTGAGCACAGGGTTTATGCGGATAACCCAGTTCAATAACCACTGAGAGTCTTTCTTCCATTTTTAACAAGCTTGAGACAAAGCATGACCTTAAACCACGTGTTTGTGTTGGAAGCGGAGCCTTTGGAGAATCCCCAAGCCACTGCTCTGCCTCAAGTAGCAGAAGCCAAATCTAAATCACTCTTCACAGATAATTTTCCAACCTACTTTTAACCGGTTTCTCAAAGGCTTGGGAACCCACCAGTTAATCTATCCTATACTTAACCTTGCATCTAAGAAGGTCGGCTAATGTTTAAACTAAATCTTTCCTCTTTTTTTGCAATTTAAATCAGAACCTATTTCTGCTATCCACAGTGGGCATGGATCCTCTCTCCTCTCACAACAGACTTTTGTATACGTGACAGGCTGTAATCTACACTCTCTTCTGTAAACATAAGAAAGCAGACACAGATTTTTTTAAATTTTATTTTTAACCCCCCTTTTTCTCTCACCCCAAATCTTCCCTAAACTCATGTTTTCTAGACCTTGGGCAAAATTTGTTGCTTTCCTTTTGGACTCTCTTCAACCGACTCACATCTCATGTGCCTTCAGCTGAGCCCACCATACCAATACAAAGAGACCAATTTCCTTCTGAATCCAACTTTCAGTATACTTTTGTGACCAACCCAGTGTGCTGTTGGGTTTTTCCCTGCTGAGCCCCATCTAATGTCTTTTTTTTCTAAATATCAGCTTCTTCTGTGCAGAACTAGCCTTTCATTTTCCATTGTGCATTCCCACAGCTGTCTGTTCCCAAACCCCTTCTCTGTATTTGCCCTTATTCATATAACTCCTGTCTGTTGCAGCCCAGCTCTCTCTTACCCTTTGAGATCACTCTGACTCCCAATTCCACTTTGCAAAGCCTTGTCACCTTGTCCAGCCTGGACCACAAAGCACACCTATCAGCAAACAATTAGTCTTATCCGTACCATTAACGAAAAAAACATTGACCAAAGACTGCACACCTCAACTGAGAAACTGCTAGGCAAGAGCAAGCCACTGGTTGAGTACCTCCTTCTAAGTGCTGCTTTTCACCCGATTGGGCCCTTATGTCGAAATAGTTCCATTTAGACTTGAGGTCCCTGCCTTATCTGGAGGCTGCCAAAAGCCATACTAAAGCAAAGAATTATCAAAACCACAACTTCTGAGTGAAAGAATCTTATCAGAACCAAACCATGCTGCTACGCAAGAGCAAGCCACTGGTTGAGTACCTCCTTCTAAGTGCTGCTTTTCACCCGATTGGGCCCTTATGTCGAAATAGTTCCATTTAGACTTGAGGTCCCTGCCTTATCTGGAGGCTGCCAAAAGCCATACTAAAGCAAAGAATTATCAAAACCACAACTTCTGAGTGAAAGAATCTTATCAGAACCAAACCATGCCAAACTAAATTCATGTTGCCCATCACTTACCACCTTCATCTCCTATTTTCCATTAAGTTCTCCTTCCCTCAGCCCTGGTACTTGCATGAGGTTTGTAAAATCTCCCTCTCACATGTTTTCTAAGGCTCCTGACACAGTTTTATTCTTCCCAATGAATCAAAGAGAGAAGTGAAAGGCATCAACAGGAGTAAAAGGAGATGAAACAGCAGAGCAGCTACTGCTCTCATGGATCTTCTCAAAACCGGTTTCTTTCAACGGGAAAGGAATTCTACCACTAGCTGAACGTAGCGCCGTATCTGTGTCATTCTCTTTGTGCAAGAGAGAAGCAGATGTTCAAACGCCTTCTGCAATCTATTGTCTGGAATGGTACAAGCCCATTTTTCTTTACAGCCCCATCAGGGTTCCTTAATAACATTGAAACAGTATTATTTTCTGCCCCTCCCCCTTTCACTGTTATTTGGCTGCATCATTCCTGCATGACTGCTTCTATCATGCTCTTTTATTCCAATTTATTATCCATTATATCTGCAGTCACTGAACATCTCTCCATCTTCACAGAGCAGCTTCTGAGCCGTAATTCCTCGAAGTCCCCAGAACCTACCCAAACGTCACTTTTTTGCTTCAGTCGTAGGTCCCACTAATCAGCTGGCATGTAACTGAAGGGAACAACACAATACTGCACCTATCTACAACCTCCCCAGACACTTTGTGGAGGACAAAGACATTTGTTTCTCATTGTGGCTCATGCCTGCATCCTAGAACAGAAGCCTGCAGAGGGCTTATTGCTCCTTGCAAAACCAGTAATAAAAGTTTGCTGGCATTGAATGCACAGCTACACATATTACTAGATATCCAGAATTTTTTTTCCCCCCTAGGGCTCTTACATGATCTAGGCTTGGGAGCTTTAAAGAATTATTACTTCAATTAACAGTGCCATTTTTTATCAGAATGGTTATACTAACAAAAGCTGTAATGTAGGTTTGCCAGCATAATCCCGTATGGGAGAAGGAAAACAAGCTCAACTGGTGTCTGAAACACTTGTATCACATGTGTATGCACATCACACACAAACCAGCAGAGCTGAACTCCAAGGAATGCTCTCCACCTACCCAGTACAAAAGGGTACATCACAAAGCCTATGTAAAGGGACCATCCCAGGTCAGGCTACCTCGTATACTCTATTAGCAAAGCACTCCTGTGGTGGATGTAGCTGAATTTTGTGCAAATACAGCAAAATCAGGCCAGGTACGATGCATTTTCAGACACAGTTTGCCAGTACAAAAGGAACACCACAAACAGTTTGCAGGATCACATCTCTACCACCCCAACCGGCACAGCTACACCAACAGAAATCTAGCGTTTTCAAAAGTGTTATCTGCAGTCTAGACAAACCCACGGGGCATCTGGCAGTCTAGAAGCAAGTTGATAGCTAACAGCGACTTTTTCTTAAGAGAGATTGTAAATACTGAATTATAGCAAGCCTGTGTCCCTTAATGTTATGAGTTCCTTTAGATAATTTATGCTTTTCTTCCTAAGCCCACCCAGGCATTTTTATTTGCTCATGCATCACACCGATGCTGACAGTAAATCTCCATAATATCTAGTCTTCCCTCCATAATGGAAAAACTCATTAATATGCCCCAGCTGCTTTAGGACACTTTCACATGAATTTATGAATATTCAATTTCCATCTAGTACCCAGTTTCCTTGTGTCCGGTCACTGCTCTCTTGAAGAGAGGTTGCCAAAGATCTTGTAATACTCTCATTAGCTTTGAGCCCTCATATTATGCAATAAGCAATATGTTTAAAATCAATAAATCACAGTTCTGGGAACAGCCTCAACTTCCAAGAGCCGGTGGTGGCAAGAGGAGGTGCTCAGCATCTTACCCAATCAACTTGCAAACACAAAGTTTGTCTTGCAGCAAACAAGGCCTTTCACACCACAGAAACTTGCTCAGAGCAGCACTTGTCACCTCAGCACAAAATGCCTGTTGTTGCCACACTGGAATCAGATTTCTTGCAAAGTGGAACACACCTCCCAGGGAAAAACTTGCAGGTGTGGGCCATTTTTCAGATGTGATGAAAACTAGCTTGGCAGCAGAAGAATAAATCGCCAAGGACAACAGAAAAAATATCCTCAGCTTGTATGAACAACCACAAACCCCAGATGAAAGAAAAGAAAGCCTTTAGGGACACCTCAACATTGCAGGGCAATCAAGGCGTTTCTCCCCTTCTCAAAGCTGGAGAAACCAAGACAGGGCACATGCTGGAGTCCCACTGCAGTACAACAGCATTGGGGCAGCTAAGTCTGCTCCTAACAGCTCCACTACTCATAGCACTCCTGCCTCAGGTCAAGGAGCAAAGAGCCACGGTTCTAAGACTTAATACTGTGCAAGTCCAGTGTGCACCAGGTGCGGGCAACTGTGCCTGACAAGCTGGCTGCAGCTGCGCCGAGGGGCTGGAGCATTTCCAGGGGCACATTCCTTAACTCTGCAGAAGTCCTGCCACCACATACCAAGTCACTCACAGAAGTCCTAACAGCAACAGGACAAGGAGAGACGTCAAATGCTAGTCCCCAAGCAAACACTAAGGCAGGTAAATAGAGGAAATGGCACTGCTTAGGAGAGGATCCAAAGCCACAGGTGCACCTCCAGCTGTGAGCACTATAATGGTTCCCTTCCAGGAAAGAGTACTGTCCTCGTAAGCTGGGCTTTCATCCAGCCCAGGAGGACGCCGACCTTTCAAGGGGTGAATGCTGAGCACAATTTATTTTCATCTTCCACTTCCTTGGAAAAAAGCAATAGGACGAATTTAAAAATGAGTGACCAGCCTGAAAATTGGTTTAAGCTTCTGTAAAGCCATCTATCATTCAAGGCACAAGATTTCTTCTAAACTAGTTCCACCAGTGCAGTGCACATTACATAGAAAGAAGAAGTGGGAAAGATCGCTTTCAGCAAGATGAAAACCTGAAGCGCAGAGCTGGGATGGAAACTGGAATTTACAGTGACAGACCATTAATGACAGAGAGCTCGGGAGAGCTAGAGACAGGCCAGTCTACAGGAGTAATTATACTCTGCTTATCCAAATTTCACCCTAAAATAAAAGCACAACGTTGTCAACTTCACTTCCCACCCTAACCTGATAATTTACTGGGCCCTGTTAAAGAGCTGTTCCAAGTATGACACAGTTCTTACATACAAAGGATCCCAGCTCTCTGTTGCCAGACTCCCTGCACACGTTCATACTTGTATCATACAACTCATCACCAACCAGCACCTGAGTCCACCACACGGAAGGAATGGCAAAATAGGCAGCAATGGGAGAAGCAAGGCCATGAGTTAAACAGTCCACTGTGATCCTCCAGGGAAAAAGACTGCACCTGTGACAATGTCAAAACTCCTGCAGCATTTTGCACAGCTGACCTCTTCCTACTAATGCCCAGCAAAGGGCATTACAGCGCAACCAGAATATCAGGACTTGCATAGTTCCCATAAAATGAGCCCAACCCTCCAGCCCAACACCAACAACTGAGAACTGAGAGTTTTCCCAGCCCTGTGCATTCCCAGCCCATTGCATTGGCCTGCAACTATGCAGCTCCCACACGGCTGCTGAGCAAGATTAGCCTTTCCCCTCGGCTCATGATGGGTCCATTTGCCACCTGACAGCATGTTGGGACCCTCCTTGCAAAGGCAGCAACATACACAGTTTTGGTCCTGCCAGAGGAGCCGTGGCACGGAGGAGACAGCCCTCCCATGCCATGGTGCTACAGTGCTTAAATGGCCAAGGTGATCAGCTGGCACGCTGTGGAACAAGGGCACTAGACCACTTCCAGAGACACTTACCCACTTAGAGGTCTGGTTTTTCTAATCTCAAAGAACTGTGTTCCCGTGTGATTGTATCTGAATTTTGCCTGTTAAAGGAAAGTAACTCAAACAGTCAAACAATAAAGTAACAATGCTCAAAAGGTGGATTTGCTGTTGAAACATAAAACAAGCTGTAAAAGCCATTGACTCTCAACAGGAATGAAACCCTGGCATGTGAAATAAAGCAATTTGTTCAGTTGTCTTTTTATATGACATATTAACCAGCATTAGGCAGAGAGTCAAGCCAAAAGAATGTTTGTCTAAAACAACTTTTAAATTTGGCATTTGAGAGTTACGAATTCCTTTTTCCTCTAGGTCCCACTCACTATTAGGTTACAAGTTTGAAAAAAAGTCTCCCATTTGGACAACAGAAAGCTTTTATGGTCTAGCCAAACCAATCAATATAATTCATGGTTTGAAAGAATTTATTTCCTTTGTAAGTTTTTAGCTCAGCCAGCCACACAGCTCATGTATGACCAGCTAAGTGCAGCTCGAGAACATTAGTTAACACTATGAGCACAGGAGAAAAGTTCATCACGAAGGACGTCAGCAGACAGTCACCCATCAACCAAACCTCAGCACCACTTGCCTAGGAGTGCTAGCTACCGTGCAGCAGCAGCATCACCAAAAGCAGCCTCTTCTCTACTCCTTGAGCATAGCTGTTCGAACAGTAATACAGTAAAACAGATCAGGAAACCGATCTGTTCAGTAAAAACAAAAAATTTCAAAAACAACAACAA
Organism: Pterocles gutturalis; assembly: GCF_000699245.1. NCBI lineage: Eukaryota > Metazoa > Chordata > Aves > Pterocliformes > Pteroclidae > Pterocles > Pterocles gutturalis. The sequence goes on from NW_010100309.1 coordinate 13,208, forward strand.
TAAGAAAATTACACCATCCACATACTTTTGCTAGGTTATTTTTCCAGTTGTGTTTGTTCCCCAGCCTAGATCCCAACATGAGCACAAGAACATTCACACCGGCAAAACTGTGTTGGTGATACCAGGGTAGAAACAGGTGACCCCATGGAGGTAAAGGGTGCCTTACAAAGCATAAATAGCACAGCTGTTGGCTGTATAACCATGGTCTAAATAAAACCTCCAGCTTACACCAGGATGCTCTCAACTGACTTCAATTAGAGTTCAAAGTTCTCTGGAAAAGAGGCTTTGCTTCCCTCCTGCCTTCAAAACCTAATTCATGAGGCCCTTTCAGAGTGCTTTGAACAAAGCATACAGCCTCTTTTAGCCCACAAAGGAAGCCCAGAACCTGTTCCCTAGCCCACACTGAAGCTTTTCTAAACACTGATCCAAGCACCATGCCTAAAGCCTGCTCCTGCTACGCAGCAGAGTACAGGATTTAAAGACTGCTGAGTTTAAAAAAAAAAAAGTATATATATAATTTTGAAGCTCTTTGTGATGTGGTCTCCTCTCCAGCACAACCCCACTGAGCAGTGAGCCTCTTGTCTTGCCCAAGTGGCCAACATGCAGGAGAGAAATGTGCTATCCCCCTGCAGAGCAGGCTGGCCCCAGCCTCCCTCCCCACAGCAGCTGCTGTGGCTCCAACCCCTGCTGCTGCCTTGATCCCAGCTACTACTCCCCAGCAGGCTAACCATGCCTGCTATTTTTGGATGCTTTTCCAGCTGCCACCCATATCCTTTCTTAATCCTTACCAGGACTTTACATTCATTCCTCATCCCCACTGCTTCCCCCAACACACACACAAAAAGGGAGAGTTTAGAAAAAAGGAAAACAGAGAGAAGAGCAGCATCTGGCCAGCAACCATCTCCTCCAACATTATCTGTCAGCAATAGAAACGGTCAAGTATCAGACATGGGGCAGCAACGGGGAGGCTGCATAGATGTGTACATCTCTGATCAGACCCCCAAGTGAGGTGGGACATCTGGAAGAGGGGATTCCTTTGGTCAGTTCCTGTGCCACGGGCAAGCCTGCCCACCTCAGAGTCAGGAGAGCTGCTTGTGCCCCCCACCCCAACGACACACGCCCCCTGTAAGTTGAGCATGTAGGTAGTCCTCAAGGAGCCCACAGGGGCTGCCAGGGCAGAGGGAGAAAGGGTTTGCCACAACACCAGCTCTCAGTCACTTTATGACGAGATGCCATATTATTTCTCCAGGCATCATGATACAATCATAATATCCTCATAAACCAACTTCAAAATAATACTCCCACCAACATCACTTCAGTTAAATTCTTCAGTATCATTTAAAATAAATTGCATCTCCCAAAGGATTGCTGTGACAAGCTCAGTTCTGCAGGTGGTATCACAAATCCTTAGAGGCATCCTTTCACCCCTGAATGATCCCAAGCCCTCACGACCAGCTAGTGCTTTGGCAAAGCCCCTGTTAATTCATGCCCGGCACAAGCCAGCCTTCTCTCTGGAAACTGTACACTAGAGAAGGATACTGCAGCATCTTCATGTAGGTCTGTATTGCCTGGAGCCATTCCGGTATCGACATGGAGAGCTTGTAGTTTGGCACAGGCGGCACTGAGGGCTGGACACAAAAAAAAAGATAAAGAGGTTAGACAGTTACCACTCCCTGCAGAGTGGGTAAGTGATTTACTTGGACAGTGGCATGCGCTTAGTGCAACATAACGCAGCAGCACAGATGGCTCAAACCCCACGTGAACTCAATCATCCCGCTGACAATGGGGGCTGCACGTGCACCAGAGTCTGCCCCATCCCTGCCGGCGTGGAGAGGCCGGAGCAGGCCCCCGCCATGGCAGGCTCTCGTCCCAGCCACCAGTGTCCCTCAGATGATGCCCCGTGAGGGCAGGTAGTCCAGCACAGAAGGCAAACGCTTCCCATTTTTACCCTCTAGCACAGGGCAGTTTGGACAAGCAGCGTCCCAGCACTGGCTCTGCTGTCCTCCCTCCCACAAGAAGACATTTCAAGTCTAATTTTTGGTTTCTTCTACCACAAGAGAAAGGTAAAAGGAGACAAAGGTCTCAGGCTGCATAATTTCCCATCTGCTGCATGTCAGCAGCACACTTGCTGGGCAGGGAGTGCACGGTACCTAGAAGACCACCTGGGACCCAGATATTTAATGATATTAAGACCCTTAAAGATATAGACTGACACCATAATGGGATTTTTTCCAAAATCCCATAAGACATCTGCTTGTGCCTAAGCACTTTAAGAAGCCAGGCCCTCAATCCATATTTAATCCCCACAGCTACACCGCTCCTGAGCCTGTAACCACACAGAAAAGAGGCAGGGCCTTGTCCCAAGTCCCCATATTTACGGGGCAAGACTGCAAAATACAGGGTCAGCAGATGTTAAAGTGGGCAGAGTTGCTAAGAGAAGTTAGTACAATCCTCACAAATGTAGCAGAGGAAACAGTTTACTTAAGTATTAATGCAGACCCAAATTCAGCAACCAGCAACTTGGGCAGCCACGATGCAAGACACAAAGGAAAGCGTGTGGCATCTGCGGGCTCATGACGTTGTTACAATAGTTTGAAAATCATAAAGTGAGACATCACTGTTCTAAACACACTTCAAGCCAGCGACTACCGGTAAGAAGAGGAAGTTCAGGCGGTACGGGGCCATCTCCACCACACAGTCTCTCCTCTCCGTTTCCCATCTCTACTACAATGGAGGGATGGTGTGCTTGCTTGTGCACCGACAATTCCAAGACAACCAAAGCCCAACATTTATTACATGTAGTTAGTTACTACAGTCATATAGTAAATACAACTCGGAGAAGGGAAAAAACCCCAAAATAGAGACTCCTACACTACCGTCACACAGAAGCATACTTTAAGTGGGAAGCAGACAGATGGCCGGGCCTCCAGCACCCCGCCGCCATTCCCAGCACCAGGCAGGAGACAACCGCTCGCACACGGATTTTCTCTCCAAACAAGTGGGAGCTGCGAGCAAGGTTCACTAACGCGTCTTAATCCCAATTTCCACACCTAACCTCTTCATCAGAGGCAACTCATCAGTTTCACAAGTTCTTTCCGCCCCTGGCCGCTCTGGTCCAGATGCATTATTCCCCCGTCCCTCTCAGCAGGCAGGCTGGGACCCGGCATACCAGACAGGCGCGAGCCTCAGGAGCAGCAAGGGGCTGACAGAGGGAACTGAGGCAAGCCTGTCAAACCCTTCCGGGGCAGTCATTCCGGCCCCGATACACACACCCTCCTTTCTTCCAAAGATAAAAAACTCTAGGTGCCTGCGTTGCATATACAGGACACAAGATGCCAAAGCAATGGGAGGGCCAGCCAGCCAGAGGCCTGGCCGCTGCAGAGCTGGCGGGGGGACAGCACTCCTTTCCCAGCCACCATAAAATGGCTTCCGCCTCCAAGGTGGAGGGTGACTGTGTCAGCCACCAGCACACACTGGGATAAAGAGAACCAGGGTTTTCCCAACAGCTGACATGTATCCCATCACCATCACCTCCCTGTTAAAGCTACCTCAGCGGGCCCGCTGAGCCAGGAGGCACAAGTTCCTCCAGATATCAGGCAATGAGGGAGAAGCAGGCCCGCTGAGCCAGGAGGCACAAGTCCCTCCAGATATCAGGCAATGAGGGAGAAGCGGCCATCGGTCTTCTCCCGCCAGGACAGCACACTGCTCACCTCTTTCCACCAGCTAGGCCAGGCGGCTGAGAACCACCCACTGCTCCCACTCCCTCCAAACAAAACCCATTTTTTGCCCCCTAGATTCCTGTCCCAGCTGCAGGAACACCGACCCTGGGCACGCAGCCAGCACAGAAGCCAGGGCTGCACGACACCACAAGCGAAGGAAAGTGCGACGCTGTTGTGGTTGAGGCTGCAGCCCTCCAGCTACCAGTGCACATCCCAGCGCAGCAGCCAAGAGCCCATGAGGGTTTGTAGCAGGAGGCCAGAGCCGCTGAGAGGAAACACAGACACAGCACTACAGACCATGAATTCATAAAGCCAGTGAAATTCAGAGAACAGGCAGATGAAAGCGCCTTGACCCAGTATTAGTACTTCCAAGCAGTGGCAGCTCCAGAGACAGCAGAGCTGCCTCAGGGCAAGACCTTGTGGCAGAGATGGAGACCATCATCCTGTGGCTAGAAACACTGTAGTCTCAGTTCACCGCAGACATCCGGTGTGAAACTCATCTTGCCTGACTCCACTGTGTCTCATTTAATGACCAGAAAGCCATTTTCTGCTAGCTTGCCCTGCAAGTACACTGTTACTTAGCGCGGATGAAGCTGGCAGGCTAGAGCCCTCAAAGTTGGTGAGAGGTTTAATCCAGTAAGATCTGCAAATATCTCCAAGATCACAGACCACATAAAGGATTGCACAGCCCTTCCAAACTGGGAGCCTGCACTATTCCCAGAGCTCAAGCCAAAAGCCAGAGATGGGGGGATGCAACCAAGGGATGCCTCTGGTTCTGAAACTGCCTCCCTTGCAGGCAAGCCAGCTTTTAGTGAGGATTCTTCCTCTTGGGAGAGATGCAGCCCCGCACCCCTGCAGTTTGCATTTGTTCCAGTAAGGACAACCTCAATGATACAGTAAGAAGCTGCTTACCGTCCTGCATATTTGATCGCTGAGACTAATATCAAGATGATTAGAGCAATCAAGTAGAGCTTCTTGGGGAGGGGATGAAAACTCTCTCCCATCACTAGGGATTAACAACAGATCAGATGCAAAAGTGGAGCAGCTGCACACACCACTTGCTCAGCCTCCACCAACTACTGATACAAGTGAATTACAAGCCATCTTCTCACAGGCACAAGTTTATCTGGTTGCTCCAGATCAGCACTACCTGCTCTTGTGCAGGGTTCTGCATACCCAGCAGTGCAAGCTAATTTAAAAAGCTGTACTTTCATTTAAGGAACAACTCTCCACTCACATTCCTATTCTGACCCAGAAATTACCATCGCAACTCTTAGCAACCCACCACCACTTTGTAGCAAACAAACCTACCCCTACCCTTCATTTGGCCCACCTGAGCTGTGCTGGCCTTAATAACAACCAGGCAAATGCTGGCAATCCTCCAACATCCTCTGACCCCAGAGGTCCCAGGCTTAGCCAGCAAGAGCTTATTAGTCATCAGGGATGCCAGGCTCTTCTGCCCTTGAGTAAGTTAATCACTGTGACAGGGATTTTGCTGCTGGACAATGCTGGAGAAACTCAGTGTGACTCTTTCAGCACCCTCCACTGATCAGGAACCAGTAACTAATATCAAAAGATTTAGCCAAACAGATTTCAAAACATTTTTCCTCCTACCCAGCTTCAGCACATGCTGCACCGAGTCAGCCTTGGGCTTCAGCACCGAGGAAGAAGCGATGGGCAATGCTCTACAGGATGCTCTGGCAGGCAGCATGCCAGCATGTTAGAACTATTGGCGTCTCTCTCACCAGATACTTTGTCCGTCACTATGGGTATCACCAGTAAAAGTCGCGTGCTTTAGAGCTGGGAAGTAAGGGAAGGAAATAGAGTCCAGCGTGTGCTTTGCTGCCTCAAAACACCAAACAGATCTGCAGGACGTTTAGAATACAGTAAGCTGGTCACACTGCTGAAACAATAAGTTCTGTGGTCTCCCTGCACACTTGTGCAAGCAGGAGATGAACCACGCCAGGTAACCGCAAACAAACCCAGCAAAGACAGATTCTTCTTTATCTGGATCTGCTCCCCCATCCAAACAAAGGCTGGTGCCAGCACAAGGGAAGCAGGGGAACGGAGAGAAACAGATTGTCCCTTTTCACTTATGCTGAACTAAACATTGCAGAAGAAGAATGAAATGCCTTTTCAGCCTGCATCTTATTTGACAAGCACCTTTGCAAGACAGCCCTATTCAATGTACTTTCAACTTCTCCGTGCACAGAATTTTTCCTGTCTACCCAATGTAAAGAACAACCATACATATATACACTGACAACCTGGGCTGTGACAACATCAGCCCAACCATCTCACCCCAGCATGCAGAAGGGCATGAATCAATGCCGACTTCAGAGGTCAGCTCAGATTAATGCTGCTTGGTGGGAGGAGCAAATCAAGCTCAAAGTGTGCCTAAGCCGACAGCGTTAAAGACATTGTGATCAGTAACACAGCACAGTGGTGAGAAGCCTTGGAACATCAGCAGACAACAACATTTCATTTGCTGGTTGGAGGGAAAAAAAAAAGATTCGGGTCAGGCAGAACTATTTGGAGTTTGTACCAAGGAATGTACAAAACAAAAGCATTTGGAATCTTTCCACATACTGGAAATGAAGTGTCTGAGTTTTAAATCCCTTATTACATTTCAGGAGCAATTCTCTGTTATAGGAAATGCCTGTGTTCCAAAGAGCTGAGCAAAATCTGCTTTCAATTGCACAAAGCGCTTCATTCAGTCCCTGAAGATTTATTTTAATTCCTGTTTTCTGCTTTTTCTTCCCCCAGACGAAAAAAAAAAAAAATTCCCAATACACCAACTCCAGCTCCTAACCATCCCGCGGCACACACCCCGTACCCCATCTTGCACGCTTCCGAACAGCGGCCACTCCAAACCCCCGGCAGGGGGCGGGGGCCGAGGCGTGACACCCCCGGGCCCAGCCCGCGTATCTCCCCAACGCCCACACAACTCGGCAGCCGCCGGATGTCTGGGTTTGGGCTCTGTGGCAGCCTTTCTTTTTTTTTAAG
>NW_010100310.1:0-14813 GCF_000699245.1 Pterocles gutturalis
GACCCATGGATGGATCTCATCAGGTCCCACACACCTTCGTGTTCTTTAGAAGTTCTTGAACCTGATCTTCACTTACAGTGGCTGGATCTTCCTTCTCCCACTTCTTACATTCCCTTTCTGCTCTCAATCCATTCTCCTCCCAGTCTGTATTTGTGCTTGGGATTGCCCCAGCCCAGGTGCATGACCTTGCACTTGGCCTTGTTGAAATTCCTGAGGTTCACGTGGGCCCACTTCTCGAGCTTGTCCAGGTCCCTCTGAATGGCATCCCATCCCTGAGGTATGTCAACCACACCACTCAGCTTGGTTTTGTCTGCGAGTTTGCTGAGGGTGCACTTGATCCCAGTCACTGTCCATGTCTCCCACAAAGATGCTAAAACAACACCAGTCCCGATACTGACCCCTGAAGAACTTGTCACTGGTCTCATCTTGGACATTGAGCCACTGACCACAACTCTTTGAGTGCAACCATCCAGCCAGTTCCTTTTCCACTGCGTGGTCCAACTGTCAAATCCATGTGTCTCCAATTTAGAGAGAAGGATGTCATGCAAGACAATGTCAAAGGCTTTGCACAATTCCAGGTAGATGATGTCAGTTGCTCTTCCCTTATCCACCAATGCTGTAGCCCAACATTCCCTCTCTGCTGTTGTCTCCCTCTTTCTCGGGGTCATCTCACTCTCTCAGTCAGCTCTTGATTTCTCAGATGCTCAGGCTCTTATCTTTTCTGGGGTTGTGGTTTTGGGACTCTCCCTGCCCCAGGTTTGTTAGCTGGAAATGGACTGAGTCCTGGTCATGAGGTGGTGGGCAGTTGTACTATGTATCACTCATTTGTATATACCACTATTATAATTATCATTTTCACTTTTGTTGTAGTTATTACAGCGTCCTTATCTCAACCCATGAGTCTCTTTTCCTTTTAATTCTCTCCCCCATCCCTGGGCCAGGGGAGGGTGAGCAAGCGTCTGCGTGGTATTTGTTTGCCACTAGCTGGGTTTAAAACCATGACCTATGTTTTAAAAACTGCTAACGCACCAAAGCCTGTGATTGTCTAGGAATAATTAATCATAAATGAGGGCTGAAAGGTTGACTTAAAAGATAGGACTCGACTTTTCTGAGGCTGTGAAAATTATGTACACTTCATTACCTTTAAAGGCAACAAAAAGTTGAGGCAATTAGCTACAGATTTTGAGATGCATTTTCATACCTTCATCTTTAGTTTTTTATTTTACCTCAGTTTTGGATATACAGGTAATACACACAAGTCAGTATATAAGGAATCTGTCTTTCAGTTCTGCAGAACACTGAGACTTGGTGAAAGATGCAGTTTTGTGTTTTAGGATTGGGGTAATCTGATTGTTTATTATGGAGGTGTTAAAGTTGGTAGCCGCAATGTTTATGTACTACTGTTAAAAGTATGGAGGAGTTGATAGTGTCAAGAAAAAAAAGCAGCTCTGAAAGTGGCTAGTTTTCAGGTGGCTAATGCCATGACCATCTTCCTGTTGTCTTTCTATTCACAGACAATTTCCTCCCTCTCTTCCTTTCCCACTATGCTCCGAAATGTTGCATTTGGCTTTTCCAGTGTGTGGTGCAGAGTAGCCAGAGCTGGTGTCAGGAGATGCTACTGCTGACCAATTCTGTGCATAATATAAAGCACAGGGCATGAGACTGACAGAATATGGTTTAATTTTAGATGCCAATGATGATAACCCCATGTTTATGGGAAGGCCTGATGCTATGATAAAGTTTTAACACCAACTATTCAACCAGAGCTATGCAAATATTTTGCACTAATATGAACTGACTTACAGTACAATATAGCTTACCGGTAGTGTTACGACTATGAACCTACAAGACTTCAAGTGCAGCTTCTTTGTGTACCTAGCAGAGTCATCCCCTTAGGGTTTTCACTGTGTGCTACTGGAACAAAGACATATTTTGCCCTGTTTTATGTAGTGCTTTTTCAGTAGCATTTCTTCTCTTTAGGGTGATGTTTCAAAATAAATGAGTCTGTGTTCAGCAGTATTCTTGTTTTTATTGTAGTAACACTGTAAGGTCCTCAGGTAGGCAGCACAGTGATAAAAATCGCTACTCCCACAGAGCTTACATGCTAGCTTTCAGAAGGCAGTTTCATTATAAACTCTTCTGTACATCCTGGATCTATACATAGGCTCATATGAAACTAACTCTGATTTTGGACTTGATTTGAGTACTTCAAGAAGTCAGCAGCTAGATTTCAAGACCAGAATAAGATATAACTTGAGTTTGCTGCAGGTATTCCTGACTTCTCTTGCGGCAGGCACAAACAGAAGCACATGCTGAAGCTCAACATTTCAGAATATTATGTCACCTGTAATGTGCTCTTTGAAAAATGTAAAACTAAAAAAAAACCAAACAATCCCCTTGTGCATAATACAAAATATACATAATATTTCCAGCATTATTTGCGGCTGTGCCAACTTAAAAGTGCAATAAACTCACCCATTACAAAAACCGAATTAGCCACTTAAGTATTAATTGTAAAAGAAAAATAAACTAGTAACTTAAAGTGGTTAGGATACAAAAGCCTCACCCTTTGCTATGCCTTCCCTTTATTTTGGGAAAAAGTATTATGTCCAGGCTGGGGGGGAATATCCTGTTGTCTGGGACAAAATAAAACCCAGCAAAGGCTAGTGAATTGAATCACTGCTACCTAATTGATAAACTGTTAAATCCCCAAAGAAGCTGGATATCAGATATTGACCTGTACTTCCCACTGAAGGTGGAAGAAGGAAATCTGGATGACTGCCTAAATTTCCCTTGCAAGCAGCACCAGAAATGAAAAATGCTGCCATCTGCTGCATTGTGAAATTCCCCCTCTGGCCTGGAGTGCATGACCCTGGTTATTTAGGAGCCTCCCACACATACGTGTGTAGTGTTTTGTTTTCTTCCTCACAAGTTTACACATAATTGAGGCAGACAATTTCTTATCTTTACTTTCAGAGCATTTGCCCTCAGGATTTATAATTACAAGTCAGGAGCTTATTCTTTAGCTTTATGCAATTGCTACTTTTTTTTTTTTTTTTCTTTTTAAATAATTGTTTTGGTTACCAACTCAGCTGATGGCAACAATCTTGTTTGACAATCAAGATCAGAATCTGGATTGTTTTTCAGAGTGTTAAAAAAAACCCCACCACCCCAAAACATAACATGTCATAAGATATAAAATAAATCCAAAATCCAAAACACATATAGAACTACACTGAGCACAATCCAGCTGTCACTGCAAATTAAGCTGTTATTTGCCAAAGAGATGGTTGGCTCCTGACCAATAACTGATCAAAAAAGACTGAGTAAAACTTTCAAATGTGCTCAAGCATAGTTTTTGAAGAGCCCCTCAGTAAATGATCTGAAAGGTACCTAAGCATAATTACATCTAGCTTTGTGGGAAAGAAAATGTGATTTCAGGTTTTGAATGAGGCACATTTAAATGTTTTACTCTTGAAGTAAATCACCTCGAGTTGGAAACAATCTCACTTGCATGGCAGCATACATGAGGACAACACGTGCATCTTCTCTCACAATCTCTCACAAGCATAACTGCCAGCCGTGAGAGAGAAAGGCAGCCAAAAGGCCAATTTCCCTGACTGTTACCAGTCTTACAGCGTGGGCCTTTTTGAGACTGAGCTTTCATTAAAACCAGGCAGTGTAATGGCATGTGATAAATTTGAGGTGTGTAACCAACACAAAGTCACCCAAGTGTTGTGCTCAGAGCTCCTTCCAGAGCGCTACAGTACTTTACACTATAAAACATAAGTTAACTTCATCAAAACATAAGTTAACTTCATCAAGACATGAAGACGTGGGACCAAATAAAATGTGACAGGTAAGGAGGTCATACTGAACTTTGGTCTCCTGGAGTGAACTGAGAGGCTAAAGAAACAAGTGCAGTAAACAATTTACAGAGCTTAGAACTTCACTGTCCTCTGCCCTAATGTGCATACTTCCCCAGTCATCATCCCCTTTAGTTCACTGCATGCTCTTAGTCCTGCAGAATCTTTCAGTACAGAATTAGAGGCAAGATCGTGATTGTCTTCCCTGTTTACATCAAAAGCCAAACTGATGTCAGAGGGACTGCAAACATAAAGCCCTGTGTAACAGCAGTGGTAGTGCTTCTCAAGATGGAATTTTAAAACTAATCATAACAATGCAGAGAACATGTTATAAGTGATTATGAAGTTTGTAGTTTCTTCTCTGAGAGAAAGTATGCAGAAGGCAGTTATACATACCATTTGGCAATATTTCCCCAAAACAATGTACTTCAGTAATTTAGTTGTGGCCTTAGTGCAAGGAATATAGTGAACTTTTGGAACAGTTTGCCCATCCAGTTGTCCTGTAGCACCCAAACAGACATCTTCATATGCAGTTCCCACTTAATAGATTAGTTAATACAAAGGTTTGCTGGTGCAAATTATTTCTCTAAAACAAGAAGAATGGAGATGGTCAATGAAAAAATGAGTTTTCTTCTCCCAGTCTGGAAGCAGTATTCACCACACATTCATCATCAACTTAATAGAAAATGTCCTTTACACATATGGTACTTGTCAACTGAATTACAAACTGATGCTGTTCCACAATAATCTGAAATAAATTGCTCTGTTTCACTCTGCTGTGGACCAGGAGAAGGGTTGCTGGCATGATATGTTACTGTAAACGCCGGACCTGCCAGTTCTAAGAGATAAGTTTGTTTGAAAGGCAAAATTTACAAGAAAAGGCACTATAAATCATTTCTGAAAAAAACCAAACTGTCCTGCAGTTACTCTTATAATAGAGTAGACTCTGTAAAATATTTTCACCTATAAAAAGACACTTTCATTAAAAATGCTTAAATGTTACTAAGCTTTAAGGCACTCCAGCTGAAGAACCACCTGGATCACAACTACTGTTGGTGGCTCAGATCTCCTCTCTTTATGCACATAACTCATCTTCTTCAGTCTTTGTCCTTTGTGAGTTCTGTAATTTCATCGACATCTTCTATATCCTGTGTCATTTTCTCATACTGTCTCTTGAAGAAGCCAAGCTGTGAGAAGCATTAAAATAACACCACATCAGTTAGTCATCGATAGTTAAATTTCTCAGATAAGCTGAATAGTGTGATGGTAGAAATGCACATGTGTGCATGAACACACATACAGTGTTTGATTTGTAGACAATTCCTAACTCTCAAATGAAAGGAGCTGGGCTTTAAACTCCTGCCTGGTGCAGCTAAATGCCAAAAGGCAGTGCTGAGTAGCCAGTTATCTCCCTACCAACACACAGGCATCTCCATGCTGCCTTGGTGTGCACCTGGTACATAGAAAAACTTTTCTCTCCCCTTAATCTGGGGGTCCTTTCTAAATGACTTTTTGCCCTCGCCCTTCTCTGTTCTCTTTTTGTCTGTTCAGTGTATATCCTCCCCCTCCTTGCTTCTAATCGCCAGCCTTGCCCACTGGCAATATTATGGGAGTTCAGAGCCCAGCTGGGGAGTTAGAGCAGAAGGCAGGCAGTGTCAAAAGGAAAAAAGTAAATGCCACAGCCCCTGTTTTGAACTGTTGAAAACTCATTTATCATCTTTATGTTGCCAGCCTTTGTGGGCAGCCATGTCAGAATTTTGATTTTTAAAGCCCTTGTAAATGCTCCCATAACGAGTGCAATGCCAATGCAGTATTATTGATACCACCAAACTGCATGTGCAGTTTTGTTCAGCACCAGAGAAGAGAGATTCCAAGGAAAACAGCCCAAATATATTTATCATTTTCTACTTTTCTTTTTAAGACTATAAACACCTACTTACTTTCCACAAAATGGCAACCAATACTAATAGCAAGAGGAGTCCAGCCAATATGCTGCCAATCACAACACCAACTGGTATCTCAGCTTTCTCATCGGGCTTCATTATTGTAACTGGGATCTGAAAGCAGAGTGCCTGTGCGTTAGGCATTAGTGTTAACTGCAGATAAAGTAGGATTTGTAAACCAAATACTTCACTAATCAAGAATAGCTGGACCGCACACATTCCAGGATCAATGACTGGAACACACCAGGCAATTACAACCCTTTCCCTGGTGTCCACAGGCACCTTCTTGCACCACCATGGCACATGGCAGTGCCATTTGAGGATTAGAGGCCCTTGTCATGCTTGGCCATACACAACAGGCAGAGAAGCACTCTCCTCCTGCCAGCTTTCTGCCTCTCCAGTGACAGGAGGTCTTTCAGAGTTGTTCCCATTGTGCACAGACACACCACCACTAGGTAAACCATTCATGCTTACATGCAGGCAGGGAACAGGCTGGTGTAGAACCCCATCTGCTCAAAACAGACTTCTGCTGCATCAGAAGATAGTAGTAGTAGTAGAAGTAGTAGAAGAACTACTTCCAGCCAAGCATAGTCGGAGCCTGTTATCTGTGGTGGGCAGCTGCAGGAGGCAACACTAATCACGGAGGCCAGACACCTTCATGCACTCGCTGTGTCTGCTGAAATTTCTCCCCTGCTGCTAGCCAGGTACTTCTGTCTCCTTTGTCTGCTGTTCCTACCTTCTGGGAAACAACCACTATCAACTTGTTAGATCTTCTCATCTTAATCTGTGTTTTCCTGAGTCAACTGCATGAACTTTTGCTGTAAGATGTATGGGTCAAACAGGAGTGTTTCTAGCACACCTGTGCTTCATGAACTACAAGCAATACCAGAGGTCTCCCAGAACAGCATATGGTGTCTGGAAATTAGTTTTCAGGTGATACCCTATCTAGTTGGATTGGGTATGACCAACTATATAGTTAACATAGTTGCTCAGGGAGATGTTGCTGTAGTATTTATGAACTGTCAAATCTTTGGATTTAATCTTGGAACAACATGCGTTTAGCATGAAGGTTCTTTCCTTCCTGAAACATGATAAAATAAGTCACGTTGGTTTACTTTCTCAGGGTTGCTTGCTCAGTGCATTTGTCTGGTGTAATTTAATCTTAAGCTTTCTGGGAAACTTGCACTGGACTGACATCTCAGTGATTTAAGTCATTTCTGCTGGAAGGCTCCAGTGTTGTGCTAGGTGTGGCTATGTGTATTCATTTCACTGAAGCAGGCTGGCTTTGTGTATTTTCTAACCAAATGGCCATAATGATGATTATACCAGGTTAATGTCCTATCCTCCAGCTGGCAGTCCTTTCCAAATTGTAAAAAATATGAAAGCTTTACACAAGATATCTAAGGAGCTTCCCCACATAGCATCACAAGGCAATATTAATTCCTTTGGCTACACAGCAACCCAGCTCATCCAATCTAAAGAGCCAGTCTCATATATATGTGCAGTTTTCCTGGTAATGCTTTCTCCATTAGATTAACAGCGAAGTGGCACTATTGGAGAGGTAAATCGATGCCTAAAAGAACAAACATCTTCCCTGAAGTCAAACTGTGATCAGTAAGACACCACGCCTGGGATTCACCTCATCTAGTGTTTACCTACAAAGTTCCTTGGCTTCCAATGGAGAAAGATAGGCTTCTTTGGGGCCTAATTCACTCTACTTATTTTCAGGATCATCTTTAAGATGAGATGAATTGCATCTCAGAAATATCTATTAGGGTTTACAGAAGGGCTAACTCTGACATGGATTACTAGAGTTGATACTAAATTGGATTAATCCTACCACTCTCTTCTAAAATAACAGGATAAGTAGGGAAATAAACTCACATTTCTTCTGCACTGTCTATTCCCAAGGAAGTGTGAAGGACAAAGATTTGGTATCACTGTTGGCCTGCCAAGAAGGATATGCAGTGCTCGGTACTGACCTGAAGTGTCACAGGAAACCCTCTGCCCTAGGGAGAGTGTACCTCCAACCAGCTGGCACATTTTCCAAGACTTCTCACAGGGCAAGAGGCTATTGAGCAAAGATCAAGCTGCAAACCTCACCTAAAGCCACTGTGTTTCTTAGGAGCCCTGTGGATAACTTTCAGGGACTGTCAGCCACTGCCTCAGAGCTGTAAAAGTCCTCGTTGCAGACGTTTCAATGGCTGGCAGAGGAATTGCCTTTTATTTGTCAACTGACTTAACAGGCATTTGAATAATTAAATTCTAGTTCTCCTGAAATCACCAGCAGAACTGCTGGTAATGTAAATTTGTCAGTATCATGCTCCAGCTGTGGAAAAATACCTAGTAATATGTGGTTTATGAGCTACCTAAAAAGCCTGTCCAATTAATTGGAATATTTACACTGTGTGTTAATGAGTTTCATCTAGCAGAAATAATACTATGTCACAAAGCTGAGGCACTCAGCACACTTTAAATACTGGTATGTAATTTTTCTGCAAAAATACAGCATTATTTTCAGAATTATGCATGTATTCCCCTTTGCTTCTTCAGGCACTAGATGTTTCTCTGAATAAAAATGGGTCTATTTAAAGGTTCTTCAGAAGAAATGGGAGTGATACATGAGAAAACAGTGACAAAAAAAATAGTACTGAATTATTGTCTTATTTCCACACTGAGACAGATCAATCAATATCTGCCTTTGTACATATTTAACTGAATTTTCCATTGCTTGTGAACGGGTTATGCTACACATTCTCACAGACACTTGACTCCCTTACTAACTTGCATTTTGGTCTTCAATGGCCTTGGGTATTTTTATGGTTAAACAGGCTGGTAAATCCTGTAAAAATAAATCTAAATTGAGTATTGCAAATGGAGTAGTGTTTCTCTCTAGACAGTCAAAGAGAATAAGGTATCTTTTTGTAACAACAGCACCACTGTGCTAAGGTATTCTTCAAGTGTTTTTTATGTTTGTATGTAGCAGATGGAAACCTAGGGAGAAGGATTCTACACTAATAAAGCAGTGGTTTGGAGACTTGTCTTGAGATTAGCTGTGTCCATATTGTCCATATGACAGCCCGTCCAAATGCAAAAAATACCCCACATTCTTTTACAAATGCAATTAAGTATATTTGCTAGAGACCTGTGCCAAACATCTGTCTACAAACATCAAACCAAATACACTTACAGAAGTAAGACTATAAATCAGATTTGTGAAAATGTTTCCTAGAGCTCATTTATCTACAACAATTAATTCCATTGCAGAAAGAAGTCCACATTTTGATCTTTTCATTAATAGGAAGCTAAATGAATTTCAAAAGTTTCTAGCTGAGCTCTGCTGATAATTCTACAATCTATTTGAGATATGAAGTCTGGTCTATGTAGCAGCTGGCTGAAATGAAAACATTTTAGTAACTTTAGGGAGGTTGTACATAGCCATAAGGATACATTAGTTCAACATAATCAAATGTCATCAGTTTGTAATCTGCTATGTATTCCTAGAGGACACTGAAAATTAAATATTATCACTTTAATACAGTAAAAGGTAGAGAAGTTGAAAAAATGTATTTATCTATCACTTACAGTTAGGGTATTCTCTCCAATTATAAATAACTCAGGGTTATGTGTATCGATTGTTGCCTCTGCAGAAAGTTGTAATGTCTGGAAAGTTAACTGAAAGAGAAGATTAAAAAAACTGTAAAGCTCTGTTATAGGGCAAATTGATTATAATTTAGACATCCTGAAATAATTCTCTTGCTTTGAAATGAAGACTTCTGAACCAGAAAAATCACAGTATTAAGAAAATTAATATGACCTTTTTATTTATCCCAAGCTAATCTTGTCTGTGAAAGTAATAATGTGTTAGTAATCCGGACTTAATTTTGCTGTTCTTGAACTGGCTTTTTTTCTTTAACATATAGTTAAAGCCAAAGAGAAGAATTGGATTATATATCCATTTGTATAGTTATTTCAAAGCTGTCACTGCTGCTAGCAGGGAATAGATGGGGGGGGGGAAATAACAGTGAGAAAGGGAGGAATAGCTGAGCAACAGAAGACAGATGGGGATGTATCTCTGGCCTTTGAAAGAAATGGAAACTGGATGTCCTTTCCCTGCTCCCCACCCCCACCCCCCCTCGCACACCCCGCCCCCCCTTTCTATCCAATGCTTCTGGTTTTCCCCATTTATTTTTTCCTATCACTGTCTGTTCCTCTCCACTGCTCAAATTCTGACATCGGTCCCTCAGCTTAAACAAAGAAGACAACAAAAATCTTAAGCCAATTCCCATTTGCAAAGGGACCTTGTGCCAGATACCACTTCCCTCTGTGCATGTGTCGAGAGGCAGAGGAGCATAGCTCTGCAGACAACTGCCAGCTCTCCCCATTTATTTTTTCCTATCACTGTCTGTTCCTCTCCACTGCTCAAATTCTGACATCGGTCCCTCAGCTTAAACAAAGAAGACAACAAAAATCTTAAGCCAATTCCCATTTGCAAAGGGACCTTGTGCCAGATACCACTTCCCTCTGTGCATGTGTCGAGAGGCAGAGGAGCATAGCTCTGCAGACAACTGCCAGCTCACCACTGCTGTTCCACCCGTGCAGTGGGCACAGAGAGCCCCATTTCCTACAGCACCACCGGGAATGGCCTCAGGTTTGCGGAAGCACAGAAGCACTGACCAGCCATACCAAATGCAATGCCTGCTCTGTCATTTTGCTGTGTCATTTTGCCTCCTCAGACGTTTTTCTGGTGAGCTTGACACAGGGAACATGAACAACTGCGAGTCTGTAGCAGCTGACACACACCAAATCGACTGTCCCTGCAGCGTACAGTTACTACGTGCCTGCACTGTGGTCATATGCCCAAGTGGTCTGTCCCATGCTCCTAAATGTTTAGAAACCTGCCTGAACACTATTTAAAGCACCTTGTTAACTCCTAAACACGTCTTTCTTTGCTTTGCTTAGCAGGTACTGCCAAGCCTGCTGTTCCCTTCTTGCAGAATGATTGCCACTAAATAAAAAGGCTGATTATGTGCATTATTGAGTGCTTGCAAGATGATTTGTACTGAACATTGACAATCAAATAGAAAATAACAGAATGGGAGATGTGAGGAGAACTGTGACATGTGATCTTTCCTTCTCATCACCCAGTGGTAAACAAATCATTTCCACTCACTTTCTTGTGAGGGTAGCAACCTTTTGGTCAGGTCTCCACCTTCTTCATACCTGACAGCACTAACAAGTGGTCTTGACCCAGCTGATTTGAAAAATACAAACTTTCCAGACAGACAGATGCTTTTCTTCACACACTTGCATAAGTATATTATATTATCAACCTGACCTTTTCATTTTAAGAGCTGAATGCTAAAGCTGACAACAGCCCTGCTGTTAAGTGTCAATACCTGCCATAAGACTCGCCAGACAAACTAAGGAGACTGCATCATGTTCTTGATGCTCTATGCAAACCCAGGACTCCAAGACAGTTTGGTTGGTTGCCTAGCTAAGAAGCAAACATGCTCTCATTTCAAAAGTCTGGTAATTCATGAGGAGTTATATCCTGGAGGACACATGGTGATTGAAAATGGGAAAGTCAAGATATTATTGATGGATATTTTTAAGCATCTTGTAGGTCTTTAAGCAAGGACTGTTTCCTTGACACCAACTCTTAATAAAAACAAAAAAGCAATTAAAATAATTCCACACCTTCTCTAACAAATAAAACTAGCAGCACTAACAGGCTTTTGATATTTTGATGTGACTTAAAATGATCACTATGTAGGCTGTGATGTTCAAAAGCTAAAAGCCACATTATTTTCCAGGCTATGACAATACTGTACTCTGCTGTCCTATGTTGAGTTTTGTGGAAACTGTAGTTCCCCTTGGATGAATTTAACAGATGCAGAAAATGTTTTTTTCAGCTGTGAAGACTGCATTATCACAGCATTTTCTTGGGTTTTGTGCTGGATTGAAGGTTATCAGTTCCATTATGCAGCCTCACTACTTACTTTACTTTTAGATTCAAGTTTTTAATCTGGAAAAACACACACAGCAATGTATAATAAAGGAAGGTCTTATAGATTGGAAAGTCTCTTTTCTGAACTGTGAAAAATATCAGGAGTTAGGAAATATTTAAGCATTGCATCCTTCATAAAGATGCAGCTGATACTCACAGCAGCAAAGGTTCCATTCCAGATCCGGGTAGACACGTTCACAAAGTACTCTCCCTTTAGCATAAGGTCTTCCAGTTTGCATGAGATGGTACTGCACTTCACATCCTTACAACTCTTCCAGGGGAAACAGCAAGAAGAGGCAACAGCATGCATTAAAAATACACTTTAACAAATGTTCTTTTAACAGATTTCTTGCCCTTGCCTTTGCTATTCTGTGCATCCAAATTAAGTGCTTGGAGGCTGTGAAGAACATGCACTTTTTCTTCTGTCTAAGGCAGAGAATTACATGTGAGCATATCCATAGGCTGCACTCGTGCACTGTGAATGAGGAATGCCACCCCCACCACTGGTGTCCCCACAGGTACAGCAGTGGGTTCACAAGGATCAGCTCTGCACCCCTGTCCTATGGTACTGCAGCCCTGAGTCATACTCACCAGTTCTTTGAAAGCTCTGAAGTTCTCTTTTGTGAAAGATGCAGAATAAGGTCTTTTCCCTATTTGCAGTGGATTTATCAGAGCTTGACAAGTAACACCTCTGGCCTAGGAAAGATGGCAGGAATGAAATTGGACAACATCATACTCAGGAGTTTACAGTCATCATCATAATATTTATTTCTGGGATGCGATGGTGGCTGTGAAAGGCTAGATTCTGAATTATGTAACACTGGATTCTTTAGGAAACTAAGAAACTGTATGTGGGTTTGGTCAGAATAAAACAGCTCTTATGGTAATTTTTTCCCCCTAGATTGACCTGAAAGGTTTGTCCTGACCTAAAAATTCCATTGTTACTATAACCTTCCCAGGAACTTCGAGAAGGACCTAGCTGAAGAATTCCAGAGTCATATGAAAAGTCAACCATGGACCATAAAGATAACCTACATGTGCTAAGTAATAGTCTAGTGTTCTGTTGGCATTGTGGTCCTCCCGCTTCCTTTTATGAAGAAGGGACAGGGAGTAAGAGTATAGATTCTCTGAATCTCAGCCATAGTATGAGGGAAATAATTGATGTTTATGGTACTGATTAAACCCCAAAACACAGCATCTTATGTAATTCAGTTCTTCACCTGATCTGTGGCTACTGCAGTTATGTACATCAGTGGGTTGTCTTGGCTGGTAAATTCTGGAAGATAGATTTTTACAGATGCCATCTTTACTGGAATACTTCCTGTTGTTACCTACAAAGCAAATAACTCACAGTTAATTCAGGTAGCTATACTTACTTATGCATTAATTATTTGATATAGCAAGAAAATCAGAAATCATGGATGAGTATGGAAGAACTGGACACCTTTTGCACCAATGTTTTTTGTACTATGACACTTAACTAGGGTAGTAATTACATTATGCCAATAGTAAAGCAGAGAATGTACTGTATAGCTTCAGGTCTCTGTTTCCTTAGCAGAGCTCTTATTAACTGCATGAAATATGTTTTGAAAAGCAAATATTCTGCCACAGCCGATAGGCCTGTTATTTAGTCCTTTAGAGTAACAGTTACAGGAACGTAAATGGAACATAATTCAGGTTTCTTCCACGTTGCAGACTTGGATCTAAGTTTTTCTGAGTTATGTAATAAATTCTGCAATCTGGCTAGTTCTTGCATCTGGTTTTAGCACTTAACCCTTGCCAAACTTCAAGTTTCAAAGTCCAAGCCTGCAATTTTCCTTTATCAAGTCAGCAGAAGAAAAATATGCTCTGTGAAAATAAGTTTGCCTAAAGTTAAGCATTAACCATCTTCTAAATATGTAAACAGTGCAGGACCAACCCTTCCCCCATTCTACTTGTGCAGTAAGAGCAAATTTCATCCTTAACCTCATAAAGACTGATAAGCATTTATCCCCCAGCTATTTGCAATTTTTTTTTCTTACTTGACTGACTCAAAAGCATCGAAATCAGACAGTGAAATCAGGAATGTTTTTTCAACATTTTGGTGCCAGGCTACAGGAGGAGGTAAGGCAGCTTCTTGAACCAGAAACATTTACTAACCTTAACTGAGAAGTTGAATGTGGGGCCAACATCTTCAAAATTATTCACAATGGAAGGAATGTTATGACCAGAGTATACTTCGTAGAAGTTGATGTTGGCAAGCCTAGTTAACAACCACAAAACAATACATTTTCAATTTGGCAGCTGCTTTGAAAACATATGTTACTGGATTTGCCTTTGTGAAATGGGTCAGAAGTATAGTCAGAGGAAAAATCAGTCACTTGTATTGCAGTTTGAATTTTACAAATTTGGTTAAGAAAATACATGGTGTATTGAAGCCTGGAGCCAGCGTGAGCATATGAAGGCAAGACAGGAGGGCTGTGTGAGATGCAGGCTCTGCTCAGCCTCCTGCACCCTGTGGTGCAGGTTTCAGCGCTATACTGCAAGCTCCTCACCCAAGCACAAACTGCGACTTTCCACCTTGCAGTGGTCTCCTGCACCAGAAACGGACCCCCAGTGGTCCCCTCGGTACACCTACAACAGCAGATACCAACAGACTCTGAGGGCGATCCTGGACCCTAATGCCATAGGCCACAGGCTGGCTTGTTTCCACACTGTCTGGGTGTGGAAACATGCACAGCACCCTGCTTGTGAGCATGGTACATATTGCATAGCCTTTGGTCTCCTCTGGGCCACTTTCTTTAGTATTTAGGGGTTTCAAAATTCAAAATTTCCAAAGTAACATGAAGGTAGTTGCAGCCCACCACAGCATGAAATTACAGGTATATGATGGAAGGACGTGGTGCGAGGGCCCGTGGATGCTCAAAGGGCTCAGCCAGCTGGGACCATGCTCAAAGACAATGAAGGCACCCCAGTGTGGTGCATCACTACCTTTGAGGAGCTCCTCTGCTGAAC
>NW_010100310.1:14844-18213 GCF_000699245.1 Pterocles gutturalis
CTCTTCATCATTAGCTTTCATTAGGAGGCTAATTTGAGTAGTCAAAAAGCAAGCAGGGGAGCAAGTTAACAAGGAGCAGAGGCTACCATGATTCCCACATCAGCTCTTCATGTAGCACAAGGTCAAATCCATCCTTTTTACCATTGCTGCTCTCCCTGTTTAATTTGGATAACATCTGTGCATATAATCCTAAAGTAACATGTGTGCGGTCTCAGAGAGACTTCTCATTCACTCATCAGTTGTGCTCTTCCATCCTGTATTGTGGATCCTTTTTGATCCTCCATGCTTTCTCCCAAGGGCCCTTTTCTTGAAGGGCCTCCTCACAAGGACTCCTAGGAAAACCCATGTGTTGCATTTTCTGCTTCCTTATTGCTGAAATCTCCCATCATTCCAGGATGCACAGTCTCAGCTTCCTTGGCCTTCCAGGAGTCGCTGGTAAGACTGATTCCACATCTTCTCCTGGAAACTCAGATGTAATTACGGAGATTTTCCCTAGAAAGACTTCACTTCAGCAAGACAACACTTTTTTCTCAACCCTTTTATTTTAAGAGGTCTCTCCTCTGCTATATTACCTGCCTCAAGAAGGAACTGTCTCCTGATAGATATTTCCTACATGGAAGAGTGTAAAAATGAGCTAACTCCAAGGCAAGCACCTAAAACAGTACCTTGGCTTAATATGTACTTCCTTTAGTTCTTTTAAATTGATTCATCTCCAAGAATAATCCTTTCCTGGCAGTAGGGATTCCTTCATGCCTTCACTTGCATATGAAATTGCATTTTCTCATACTCAGGAGATGCACCTGAATTCAAACCCCTGCTTTTCCTTTGAGTAACTCCTTTATAGACTCCATGCCTGGCCTTTCCTGAAGCACTGAGTTTCTGTTCATATTTCTCTGCTAATTAAATTTTCTGATTCAAGTTTGCACCATCTCAGTTTCCCAGGAGGCTGCTGAAGTTGCTTTGCTAGCCACCTAGTCAGATGCTCCTGTAGCTTCTGTGCCACTGAGTGATAAACACTGTGCCTCTGATGAAGTCTCATGCAGCTTTATCAGGGAGCTGAAAGAACTTGCATCGCTGACTCAAATGCTTCTCTGCAATTAAAATAATATGAAAAATTCTGCATGATTCCAGAGCTGGTGCACCTAGCCACACTGAATGCAGGACCTCAAAATATTTTGAAACTGCTGCTGCAATGCAGGTTATTAAACTCAGCTTCTGTAGTGTAGTCCCTATTCCAGCTCAGGTCATCCTATGCAGCCAACAGTTCTTGTAATTACGGTGGTCTTTGAGTATTCATTTTGTGAATTCGTTATTGCTGTGTATTTTAAGCAGCTTCCTCTTTTTCAAATTTCTGTCATTCTTTGAATAATTACTATTTATTTTCTATCAGTTTATATTTACAAATTTTTGAATGCTTCAGGATTTTGCCAAGTGCGTCAAATGTAACTACAGGTAGTTTATCCTAGGAATTCAGTGACTGGGAAAGATAAACAAATCTTTTCTTTGATGAAAAGTAAAATAGCCTATCTTGATCTGAGAGTCAAACCAGTGTATTTTTGTATCAGTTCTTATTTATGTTAAACTGTAACTGAAATTATTCTTGTTTGGAACAGTAATGGACTAAGTACTGTTTCAGTACAACCCAAATCACCGGGGTTTCCAGGGATGAAGATAAGAGCTTTCAAGGGCATGATAAGAAGATCAGTCTTAAAGGGATTTTTGTCTGCCTCTCTCCACTTGCCTGTCCAGCTGACTTTCTTTACAAACTGCCCTTCCTAGGGTAAAGGATCCCTTTTGCAACAGCCTCAACCTACCTTCTGCGATGAAGGGAAAGGGCTGATGCCAGGAGGGAAGGCATAGGTGTGAGCCAGAGTTTCTGGGTGGGCATGTGGGAAAGCGGAGTGTGCTGCTCCCGATGACAGTGCAGCTGCAGCAAGGGGGATTCTGCCATGTGCCACCTCAGGTTTTAGTTCAAATCATTATCTCAAACTGCTAACAAGAGTTCATAGTTAGGGGGAAGTTCTTTACTAGGAGAGTGGTTAGGCCCTGGAACAGGCTGCCCAGGGAGGTTGTGGATGCCCCGTCCTTGGAGGTGTTCAAGGCCAGGTTGGACGGGGCCCTGGGCAACCTGATCTAGTAAATGTGTATGTTTGGTGGCCCTGCCAGGCAGGGGGGTTGGAACTACATGATCCTTGAGGTCCCTTCCAACCCGGGTCATTCTATGATTCTATGATTCTGTGATATTTTTGGTCCAGGTTCAGCATATCTGTCCATAAATATTTTTTTTTCTCCCCACCACCACCCCCTTTGTTGAGAGTTTGAGCTGGGGCTTTTTGTTGTTGTTGGTGTTCTTTTGTTTAGTTTTGATCACTTTAACTCCAGATTTGGTCTAATGTCACTACATTTGAGCCCAGAGGCAAACCTTATATAGTATATGCTAATTATATTATCAAAACCACAAGCACTGTTTGGTTTTTGTACTACTTCCATTCACACTAGCATGTGTAACAATTGTGCAGAGGTAAACATGGATCCATGACTTCTTAAGATGCATTCCATAATTTTTTATACATAATATTATTGGAAGAACATAAAATTCTGCTAGTGTTGATGAGACTGTTACTATACTCAAATCCCTGCGCAAAATGACAGTGACTCTTTACGCTATTCAGCATACCTTGTGAAGTGAATTTCTGCGTCATATCTCAAGGGAATTGATAAGATGACCTGGTTATCCAATTCTTGCTCTTCCTTACTTTCACTGTTCATCAAAACACATTTAAATCAGGTGTTACAATATTATTTTATACAAATAAGGTATTAATACCTAACTTGCTTTCATATGATTATATACTTTACCTCAATGCATGAAAACTTAGAACTGCCACATTCTGAAGATTTTTCAGGTTAAAATCAAAACTAATATCAAAGGATACCTATAGAAGAGACAAGGAATACACAGTATGTGAGTTGATGTTACAACATCCAAAGGACTTCCCAATAGCAACATGATTATTCATATGTGCAACAGTCTAGAATTGCCTTCTGTATCTCAATTCTCCACCAATTTCTGTGTAATATTTCAGTAATTTGTAATACTCCAGAATTGCTTTGTTCTCACCTTCCCCTACAAATTGGCATTGTTACATAAACATGAGCTATTTGCATTTTTAAATTGTGTACAAGCTGCAAAAAAAGGTGTTCAGGATTGCTTCAAGTACAATTTAGACACTAGCAGTAACACAAGCTTTGTATTCACTCTTTTCTTCAATTCATTCCAACAGGTCTGCTTTTACCAATGCCATTAAAAATTCAGAACAAACAACTTTTTATGTGTAAATAGGTCTTTTTATTTTGTTCCCCCACCCC
>NW_010100311.1:0-1614 GCF_000699245.1 Pterocles gutturalis
TATATATATATATATACTTCAGAGGAGAGAGCATGAGAAAGATGAGGTTTCCTGGTGCCTTTCCCACCCTGATCAAACCACTGTAACTGAAGTCAATATCCAAATTCTCACCATCTTCCACGAGTTTCATGTTTTTTCCATCCATTTTCCCCTCAGATTTTTGAGGAAAGATATTGAGGAAAGAATCCCCCTGTATTATCTTCATCTCTGCTGTGCAGACAAGGAAATGCTGCATTTGTACATGTAAAAGGATTTCTCGTCTCACAGGTCTGTGAGTCTGAGAGACACGTAAAGTGTGAAGCCTTTATGTGAAGACACATAAAGGTGCCTCTATTTGTATAGAAATAGTTTAAATCTGAGGAAGAAACACACCTTTGACACCCTGTAGCTTTAAAAGAAGTGAAAGGAAACACGACACATCCTGTTTCTACAAACCCTTTTCTAGTAACTCTAAAGAAAGTCTTTACACTTTTAAAGGTTTGCAAAGCTACTTACTTTCATTCATAGTTTTCCTGTTTTCCTCTGAGGTCAAACAGATTTATGTGTGAGAGGACAACCTGTACCTGACAGAGTGAAGCCATCTGCCACTTCTTGTTTACACCGGTCCTGGAAAGCTAATTAGAGAGTCTCTGCCTTGTGTTTTCCAACTCAATAAAAACACAGAGCAGAATAGGTGGTACATTTTAAATGCTTCTTCAAAGGCTGATTTGCTTCAGTGTTTTCTCATGATTAAAGTAGAGCATCTGCTGAAACAAACAAAAAAATTGTGTACAAAGCAAATGAAAATCTTGGAAAATCTGAGGTCAAGCAAGTTAATCTGAGTGTTAAGAATGCCCATGGTACAGCCAAGCTCAGATCTGCCTGGTATCTGTTCCAAAGTCAGTATCTTCATTCAAGGACTTTGCTCTCCCACCCTACAAATTCTTCTCACTGGCAGCCCAATTCTCATTGAAAATGATGGGAACAAGCTCTGACAGAAGTGACTTCCCAATGCATGGGAACCATCCTTCTGAAATCAGTAGAGGCTACATTACTGTAGGTAACACAGAATCATAGAATAATAGAATCATAGAATCATTTAAGATGGAAAAGACCCTTACGATCATTGAGTCCAACTGCAAACCCAACAGTGCCAACTCCACCACTAAACCATGTCCCTAAGCATCACAGCTACACATCTTTTAAATACCTCCAGGCATGGTGCCTCAACCACTTCCCTGGGAAGCCTGTTCCATTGCTTGATAACCCTTTTGGTTTTTCCTCATATCCATCTAAACCTTCCCTGGTGCAACTTGAGGCCCTTTCCTCTCATCCTATCACTTGTTACTGGGGAGAAGACACCAACAACCCACCTTGGGAACCTCCTTCTGGGTAGTTGCAGAGAGCGATAAGGTCTCCCCTCAGCCTCCTGTTCTCCAGGGTAAACAACCCCAGTTCCCACAGCTGTTCCTCAAAAGATTTGTGCTCCAGACCCTTCACCAGCTTTGTTGCTCTTCTTTGGATGAGGTACAGCCTCACCAGTGCTGAGTATGGGGGGACAATCACTTCCCTAGTCCTGCTGGACACACTGTTTCTGATACAAGCCTGGATGCTATTGGCCTTCTTGGCCACCTG
>NW_010100312.1:0-4807 GCF_000699245.1 Pterocles gutturalis
CAAGTGGCCCCCACACTGCAGAGTGAAGGACACCCCCAGAGTAAGGAACTTCCCCCCCCTACTCTCCATCCCAGCGTTATGAAAGGAGCGCTGGCCTCCGCAATGCTGTTCAGAAGCTCCTTGAAAAAAAAACACCCCTTTGGAGGATTTTTGGGAGGGAGGTGCTTTTTTGCTCAATTTTTTTCCCCTTGCTTTTTTTTTGGTTTTATTTTTGCCGTTGCCCCTGAAGTCCTGCTCCCGCATCCCTGAGCTGCTCTTCCCCTGCATGGGGGCTCGGTGGTGCAGCTCCCGCTGTGCTGCGGAACCACAACGCGGGTCCACGCTCTTGTCCTGCCTGACCGCCGCCACAGCCCCTCTGCCACTCAACTGTTCCCAGAATTGAATTATGAGCCTGCTTTTTATTCCAAAAAAATGGACAGGTCCAGCAAGGCAAAGGGCTGCAGCTGCTCCCAGTGCCAGTCCCAGCCCTGTCGGGCTCTGTCACCACAGCCAGCAAGGTGGGACATGTCCCCTTTTGCAGTCTCCAGCAAGACTGCCATAGGCCACACTGGTACTTAGATCAGGCTTTAGACCTCAATAAATCTCTGTTGTCAGACTCGTGTTTTCAGCGTCCTAAAGATACACCGAGCCCTGAGTTTGAGCCTCCCAAGAGCTGTGCTTGGGCAAGGGAAGATTTAATTATTTGTCTGCAAAAAGCCGTATAGCTGGATTCGGCTGCATGCACACAACTCTCTGCACCCCCTCCCCTCCTCATCTCTGCTCCACTTTTATCAGCATTGTGCCTGCCCGAGGAACTGAGTCCATAGACATCTCCATCGTCCATCCCTCCGGTGTTTGACGTGGGACACACGACCTTGTCTGCAACGGAGATCTCACTAGCAGAGCACTTCTCTTGTTTAGGAGACGGGGAAAAAAAAACCTTACTGTACTTTGTGGGACTGCTTGATTGCACGCTCGCCTGTGAAGAGCAGGCATTTTTAGGCAGGTTTCCTGGGGGAAGCAGGACAAGGAAAGGGAAGAAGCCTTGGAGAAGAGCAGTGTGGTAGCTGTCCCCTGCTCTCGAGGCTGTTCTGCAGCAGAGGCGACGCACAACCAAGCAGTTGAGAACGGGTCATGCCTCCAACGCGGGGAAGAGGCAGGAGTGAGGAGGCACACAATGCCCATACGGCTCCGTCCAGCGGTGCAGCAGCCCACTCCTCTCCTGCGGACCTGATCCTGAGCGTTGCTCCAGCAAGGCCAGGGACCGTGTCACTGCAGAAGCTCACAGGGCAAGAGGCTGCAAGGTGCAGGATGGCCCGGCTTCGTCAGGAGGGCTCTAGAGGTCTTTAAGAGAAGCTGGATTTTTCCCCTCCCTTTTTCCCAGTAGATCAGCACAAGTGTCAAGGTGTCGGAGACCTGCTTGCTCCCACATCCATCAAGTGCTGCAAGGTCACAGGACACATTTTGACCTCGTTTGCCCCCACCGTAAGTCAGGGGATATGCAGTGAGGGGAGGGACATCCCTACCACCCTGATCTCTTCCATTCAACCCTGTGGGGGCAGATTTCCAGCCATGTAGCAGTTCTGCTCTTGAACAAGCCTTTGGTTCTTTGCAAAGCAGGTAGCGAGGGCCAAGAAGCCAAGTGCAGGGAGCCAGACCCCAGTAAACCCAAACCTGGCATTAAGAGACAGAAGGGAGCAAGGCGCTCCAAGGCAACCTGCAGTGCAGCAGGAGAGCTGCTGGCTCCCTCCAGGGGCCACCAAAAGGCCAAGGACAGCTCTGAAGGGACACAGGTAACTGGGGGGGGCTGCATGGGGTCGGATGGACTGCACTGGGCATGGTCCCCAGATTGGGGCATGAAGGGGATTGAGAATCAAGACCAATGGTGCCAGGACGACACCAGGATGATGCTCATCCTGCATCAGATCCCTCTCCAGGTTTGCAGAGGAGGGAGTCGCACAGCAATCAGGACTGCCTCGATTCTCAAATGTTCTCTCCTCCCTTGGGCTTCCAATGTGCCCCTTTCTCCTTAGTCAAGAGGTGGTTTAGGTGGTTAGATCGTTTAGTTGACGCCCTCTTCCCCCACACAAAGCCTCTTCCAATGCAACCATGCGCATTGCTCCAGCGTGCCTGGCAATAATGGTCCCTGTCCCCTGGCTGCAGCTGGGGTTCTACAGGAAAACTGCCCCAAACATCCTCCCCACTGGGTGTGCACGAGCCAACGGCTGCAGCGTGGCCAAGGGGGGCTGGTTCACAGACACCCCATGAAGCATGGTCATGGGTCCTGGATTCTGGGGCCACAGCACTGCAACGAGCCTTTCACGCCAGTGTGAAATCAAGGGAGACGAGCACGAGGCAGCAAGAGTCAGATCAGCTCCAGCTGGTGGATGGAAAAGCAAGAAAGGCCGGTGATGGAGCCGGCCATGGTTTCACTTTGCGTGTTTTCTGCTTGTATACTGACCCCTATTTGTGTTGGTAAGTCAAGGCTCAGTCATGTTGGAGTGGAGCGTTATTGCACAGAGACCTACACACGTCCATAAAACCGCCCCTACCCTGCCTTCTCCATCGCGTTTCCTGCTCTGTGCTGGGATCCCACGTTCTCAGGGATACGGTCCCACTTCTGTGCCAAAGCCAGCTCCTTGGCCTTGGTTGCCGGTGATCCTACAGCAATTTCCAGCTGGCTTGGAGGCTCGCTCTGCTCAGGGTTCAGCCTGGGGCGCCTCTTCCAGGAGGTCACACATCCTTCAGGGTGGTTAGATGACAAAAGCCCCCAGAGGAACACAATTAGTCACACAGCAAGGACAACACCAGCATCAAGTCATCTCCAGTCCAAGGTACCACCTCCTTTTCATTCAAAAGGAGGATTTATCCAAGATCAGATGTGCCCCTGTGCTGGTCATGGCTTTATTGGAGTCAAGTCCAGTTTCCTGATGGAAAAGCCTTGGGGAATACAAGCTGGTCTTTGTATGTAACAGTGAGTCTGGATCTGGCCATTCTGTGATGGAGTCACCACTGACGTCAAATTAGCATCTTATTTCCCCTGTACAGTTCCTCCACACTCAGGAAAGCTAAACAGTTTCCCCACCCACCCAGGGAAAAACACAGCTGAGTCCAAGTTGAGGGTAAGAAGGAAGATTTTCCTTCAACTCTCTAAGCACCCTTTCCTTGTAGATGTTCACAAAGCACCAGTCTCCACTCCTCATTTATATCACAACGGTCAAGGAATGGCTTTAAGTGTGACTGCCTCATCCTACTAGAGATCTGACATCAGTCGCTAAGGACAGGTTAAAAAACACGAATCTTTCCTCTCAAATCAACACATGGCAGATGGAGCTGTCTTGTCATCCCACTGCATGCTGGGGGGCCTCAGGTTTGAGCTACCTCAAGAAATACAGGGATTGCTCCCAAATACGATAAACAAATCCTAATCTCAAGGGAAGGTTTGATGATATGGGTGGGTAAACCTAAGAAAGAAAGAGGTTAGGGGAAAGATGGTAACAGCCAAGTGCATAAAAGGCAGCTGCAAGGTGGGGGGGGAACCACCCAATTTCCATAGCTGCGTAGGCAGTAATGGACCCAACCTGCAGCAGAAATTATTCCAGTATTAGGAAAAGAGCTTTCTGGTGGACAGGAGAGAGAAGCACGAGAACAACCTCAAAAGGAGGAGAAATTCCTGCCTAGGGAAGATACTGCAGAAGCACCTAGCAGGAGACCCAAGGCAGCATCTGTCCCTCCAGCCTTAGGGAGAAGGTGCCACAAGGAGAAGGTGGTGTCACACATCTCTTTCCCCCGGAAAAGCTCCCAGCCATCTTTGTGTCTTTTCCTAAGCCCAAAGGGTTTGTCTATGTCACCCCAGAGACCTGGAGAGGTGCCACTGCTCAAGTGACAATGACAGAGCTCAGTGTCCATAAAAGCCCAGGCTTGTCACCCTCATATAAAAACCAGGTTGAGGCATCCCCATAGAAGTGATCAAATTCCAGGTGTCATTTTTTTCCATAAAGATAGAAATGGGATGTACCTTCACCAGTCCTATGGAAATAGTCCTGATCGGGACCACTTCCTTGCACGGTTTGTCCCAAGCCAGTTCCAAACCAGCTGACAGCATTACCGAGGTATAATACCCCCAGGTGACATCCCCGAGGGACTGCTCTTTTCTTCCACCTCCTAATAGCTCCCTTTTGATGAACTGCACACCTTCCTGGGTATGTTTGCAGAAACAGAGGAAAACAGCAACAATCTGATGTGTATAGGATTACATATACATATATTATACAGCTGTATCTGCAGCTTTCCTGTCCCCTGAAAAGGACACACCCAGGGGACCTGCAGAGCCAGCCAGGGAAGGATTCAAAGCACTCAAGGACCCTAGACTCTGCCCTGCTCTCCAGGGAGGGAAGAGGAGTTTTTTTAGGCTCTCAGGGCAATTCACCTCACCTCTAGCACAGCTTTCCCCACCTGGGCTGCCAGAGTTCTGGCTCAGCAGGTGAGGGATGCTGTGTGTGCCCTGTGAGCCACAGAGCAGCTTTCCCCGTGCTGTTTGTACAGCGGCCGTAGGACTGGTAGAGCTCAGGGATCACTTTCACAGGCTGCTCTCACAACCCTCTCAGTAACCCCATCGTCAGCTGCTGCCCAGCTTACGCACGCAATACCTCTTTAAACTTTTATCACCCTTTTTTACTAAGAGAAAACCAGGATAAAACCAGTCCCTGCACAAGCAGAGAAAACAATAGCGGGACAAAGCCACTCTCCCTCTTGCAAAGGCCCAGGTGACCGCAGGATGGCACCACTGTCACTCCTCCTGGAGGGACACCAGGGCCGGTGCCAGAAC
>NW_010100312.1:4872-5129 GCF_000699245.1 Pterocles gutturalis
GTCCTTACCCCGCCGATGAATGATTCAGTATCCTGGGTCCACGTAGGCACTGAGCCATCAATTTGGTTTCAAGACTATGGCTTGAATTAGATTTCATTCTGAATTGGGGGAGGCAATTCTGCCTCCTTCTGCTAGTCCAGCCCCTGCTCTGGCATTTACTGAAACAACCAGAAGTGATGTTCTACCAGATTCTTTCACCCTCAGCTTTTTAGTCCATTGTCCTCATCCCCCACCAGCTTTGCCACTTCAACTCAGCT
>NW_010100313.1:0-18049 GCF_000699245.1 Pterocles gutturalis
CGGGACAGCGGGATCCCGGGCAGCGGTGCCGCACGTGTGTCGCGGGAGAGATGGCTGTGGGGATCGCTGCCGGGCAGGGCTCCCGCGCCGTCGCTTACGAGTGCTGTAGGGGTGAAAAATCCCGTTTTTCATGATTCATGCCCTTGCCCCAGCGCCTGCCGCTGCCGAGTGCGGTGCGCGGCTCCCCGCCGTCCGGTTCCCCGTAGAAAGCCGACATTGCCCCCAGGGCCTCCCGAGGCGGCAATTACAGTGCAACAGACTATTGAAGTCCTTATCCTCTCAAGAAAACAACAAAGACAGCAACAAAAAGAAAAAAAAAAAAGAAGAAAGAAATAAAGTGCGTTACAGTTCCTCCCGATATGAGGGGGAAAGGCTGAGCCTGCAAGTGAAACGAGAAAAATATCTCTGGGAACAATCTTGAATTAAAAAGTGTCAGATTGACACATCATAAGCAAATCAGTTAATATCCAGTAGATAGAACAAGCAAACACAAACTTGGGAAACATTTGTCATTTAAAGAAAATAAAAAGGTGGTGTTATTG
Source organism: Pterocles gutturalis (assembly GCF_000699245.1). Lineage (NCBI taxonomy): Eukaryota > Metazoa > Chordata > Aves > Pterocliformes > Pteroclidae > Pterocles > Pterocles gutturalis. The sequence goes on from NW_010100313.1 coordinate 543, forward strand.
ACAGGCTTAACTCTAGCGGTCCGTGAAAGGTAACAAAAAGTTTGACATTTCTGTGGCAGACTTTCTACTACGCAAGGCTTAGTACTTTTAACGAAGTGAGATCTTTCACTCTGCTTTGTAACTGTGCCATGCAAGCTCAGAAAACGCAGAAAGCCAAATAAGTAATAGCTTAACAGGAAGATTTGCCAGATTCTAACTTAATCAAACTTGAGATGAGGATCAGAGAGCCTGTCTTGCACAAGCTCACGTTTCCTCATCTTTTCTCAGTCAGCACTTAAAAGATAAGGCTGAGTTCACAACTTCACAAAGTTTGGACAGATTTCGGACAGTTCCTCTTTATGAGGGGACGAGGCTACATTTCTCCACCGCCGCGCTTGCGATCTTCGCTGCAAATGATCAAGGCGCAGAGATGCGCTGGGCAAGCGGAGCAGAGCTGCACCCCTGCATGCTCGCTGTGTTAGCCGATCGTACTCATATTTGAATGCTCTGTGCCTTACTGAATTAAGACTTACACTGTGTAGGCACAGACAAAACAAAACGTAATCGATATTTAAATATGTATTGCTCCTTCACTACCAAAACCTATTTTCTTTTTAATGTCCCCTCAAATGCCTGGCATGGTTGGCTTCTAAGCAGATGCCTATTTAAAGACCCTCTCCCTTCAGTGAAATCAGTGAAAGTTCGTGCTTCTTGCTGTTTAGAGCCAGCCCGGTGCAATGAAGAAAGTGCAAGTCTGAGAGGCAGGCAAATCTCAAGGAAATTGTCCCAACTTTCTTGCCCCCTCCTCGGGCAAGTCATTAGCCTAATTAGATTAGCAAAGCCGCGGGGGATGCGGGGCTTAGGAGTCCAAGAAGGGCTCTTGGGGAAGCTGTGTTCAGAGGTGGTTTGCTCTGACACGGCCAAGGGAAATCAATCCCAGACACCTTTTGCTGAGAAATTCCAGTGGGGAAAAGTCGACAGAGTCCTTTTTCAATTGCAATCTTTTAAATTGGCTTTACTATTTGGATTTATTTTTTGTTCAGAGACTGAAAGTCATTTCACTCTGAATTAAATTGAGAACCAATTTAGACAACCATGAAGGAAGAGGAGGCAGTGGGAGGTGGAAGATGCAGACGAAGAAAAAACTCACCCTTTTTATGTGATGGTGTCTTTAATTCTACCAAGCATTTCAACGGCAAAATGCCGGTTAAACTTTCAAGCAACTAAATGATGTGCTAATGTCTTTAGATAACCCAGGTGAAGCACCTAGGGAACTTCTTTAAGCAGAGCCATAGCCTGACAAAATCCAAGTTGATTGAGAGTAAATGAAACCTTAACACCGCACAACACTAAAAAGTCGAATTAAAACATTGATTTTATTCCATCATGAGACAGCTGCAGCAAACAAGATGTTCCTCAGTAGGTACAAAAAAAAAAAGCAATAACAATTGTGGCAGAAGATGCTTTCCCAAGCGATTTCACACTACACATAAAAAAAAAAAAAAAAAAAAACCAACAAAAAAAATACCTATTCTTGATGTTCTCAGATTATGACTGTATTATCTATTTGCCAAAGTAAACTGAAATGCTATTATTTCATTGCGGCATTTTGTTCATGTGGTTGCATTATTACACTTTGGTTTGAAAAAGTTTTGGGTCTTGGGTTTTTTTTACTATTCACCAGGATAAGATAGAGCATCTGTGTTATTCACGAAGTTATATTCCTGTAATAGCTCAAAAATGAATGTGCTTTACCAGGGAGCTAAGGAAATTAATGATTTCAGTTCAACTGAAACTGACCCGGTATGTGCAGTTTTCTGTGAGAGAAGTTCCAAATGGGTGGAAGGAAAGATGTGCCAGGAGACAACCTACCAACTACAGCCTTCTTAAATTTTCTCATTAGGCATCCTGGAAACACAGCCAACAGGAATTATCACTACTCCACACTGTTTGAAACCTTCTGAAGAACAGCTATAATTTTAGAACACAGAAAATCAAACAAGAATTTCACAGCTGAAGTGACTGTATCATTGAAACCCATCCTTTTCACACAAGCACCCGCATTTCACTATGAGATCCACTTCAGGATACTTGCTCCCACCTTTCATAAAGCACTTAATGTTTCACAGTGCTTAAACAAATTTAAGCTTTGTTCTGTTGTATTGGGTCTGGCTGAGATGGATTTCCCCACAGCAGCCCTGGTAGTGCTGTGTGTTGCATTGGTAGCTAGAAAGGTGTTGATAACACCAGTGTTTTGGCTACTGCTTATCAGGGCTCACACAGCATCAACACTGTCTCTCCAACACGCACCCCAGTAGGTTCAGGGTCCCAAGGGTGCGCAGGATCTTGGGAGGGGACAGCGCCAGGACAGCTGACCCAAAGTGACCAAGGAGATATTCCACACCATATGATGTCAGCTCAGCAATAAAAGCTAAACGAAGGGAGGAGGAGAGCATTTGTTGCTACGACATTTGTCTCTGGGAGCAACCACTACGTGTATTGAAGCCCTACTTCCAGGGAAGTGGTTGGACATCACTTGCTGATGGGAAGTAGAGAATAAAATCTTTGCTTTCCTTTTGCTTCTGCACATGGCCTTGGCTTTTGCTTTAATTAAACCTTAAATTAAATCTTAACCCACGAGTTCTTAATCTTATTTTCTTCCCCTTATTTTGCTGAAGGGGGCCTTGGTGGGCACCTGGCATCTAGCCAAGGTTAACCCACCACAACTGTAAAAGACCAAAAGCTATAAGAAGGGGAGAGAAAAGTTTAAGGCTGTCGCTAGCATTATAGCTGTATAGCCCTCAACCAAACTGCTCTAGATCAAAATGACTGCAAATTTGTCCGTCAGTTATAGTCCTAACTTTGTGGACAAGACCACAAGTGTAACCAGCCACAAATAAGTGACTTTCAGTACTGGCAGCATCCCTGTTATCTGTGTCCAATCTCTAGCTATGGCCAGTTTGTGAAGTCCTGCACATCCAACTCATATATATGAAAACATGTTCAACATTTTTATTAAGGCCAGAAACTAATTATTTAGATACACAAGTATTTATTTGCTACTTCTGCCTTTCTCTGCCAAGAGCTTACAGTAGTAACTAAAATTATAGCATAACTCAGTGTAACCCACAAAAGGGGATAATTGATTCCACCTCATAGTCTTAGAAATAATAGAAGAGTGGGTAAACATTTCAGCCAAAATTAATAAATTTTATGTATATTCAAGCAGCATCACTGTCGTGAAACTTACTACTGATGCCTGCTATCAAAATTTTGGGGCAGCTTTTATGCAAGTCTAGAAGTTTAAGATGAATTTTAAAGATGTTCACTTTAATATTATTCCTCTGTGAAGGAAAGGGACTTCCAAGCATAGTTATTCAAACATAAGTCTCCATAAATTTATAGAAAGTTCTCAGAATATTGACTATCTGGGAATACTCGAATTTAGGCTAAATTTTGTGTGTTGCCCCTTTCGTACACAGAGCAGTTGTGATGAAGAAAGAGCTGGAAGATTGTCTTTTAACTATTTGTGCATTTTATTGATACTTAAGCTTCTAAGCACAGATTTAATCCCAGAGAAACTCTGTGAAAATCTGCTTAGTTGACTCTAACCATCCTGTGGAGAACAACGCAATGTTCCAGCTATGCTGAGGTTCTTATCAGCACATCTTCTGTGTCAGATACAAGGGAGAGCAATACACAGGGCTGGTGCATTAGGAGCTCCTCTCTGTGAAGAAAGATTTTGCAGCTGGTTAAGAGTCACCTGTGTGGTGCAATGCAGTCCCAAGAATCCAGAATATGGCTAAATGGTTTCTTAAAAACCATAATGTGATATTTGTAATTTCATTAAAAAAACTAGCTCACAAGTAATTTTTTCTCAACCAAAGTCTGCAAAATAAATCATATTAATAACATCCGCCATACAATTCTAAAATTGCTGACTAGCACTGAGCAGCTTCTTGGTTAAATCAGGCTTTTTCTTGTAGCCAATTAAGATTATTCCATCTATTTACTTAACATTCACATTAATCTTATAGCAAAATACACAACTGGCTTAAAGCATTTGCTGGCAATACATACCAGATTCCAGTAGTATTCTAGATCTTAAGCAATTTTTCCAGTTATTAAACAATATTTGCATTATTGTTTAAAAAAAGACTGCAAATATATTCCAAGCTTTGCAAGCATTCTTATTTTTTCTCATATTAGTTACTTTATTTATGAATACATTTTAGTGGACAAATTCAAGCTTTTTTTTGTTTTGTTCTCCCTGGCCCCCTCTGCCCCCCAGTATGAACTGGCTTCCAGATGCGAAGAAATTTTATACAATGGTCCTTAAAAGACCTGCAATAAATTTTAGCTTAAGGAAAATTATGCCTCAAAGGTTTTTATTGCAAGGGCCATTTTTGCTCCTTTCATATACACTTATTATTTCACTTCAGAGGAGACAAAGTAAGAGATAAATTATTCTCAAATAACAGCAAGTTATGAAAAAACATCTCATTTCTCTAGCTAAACTTCTGCAGGCCTCAGCTTTAATTTTCAGGGCAATCTAAATGAGTTTATCAATATTTTCCAAAATAAAGTTAAGGTACTTGAATCTTACAATTGAGTTGCAGGTGTAGCAACTCATGACTTCTGTTCTTATGATGTCAGAGCTTCAATACTACACTAGAAATTAAAAGTAAATTATGTAGCATCATTGTCTCCTTAATCAATAAAGATGGCAGCCAGAGTTTCCACATCATTGCTTATAAAGGATATAAACTCTGATGCATACTGACTGGAGCAGTATTGACTGCAGTTCAATAGTATATTAATCCAAGTGCATTTTTTTTTAAAGACATTACTATGATTTAATTTTAATTTCCTTACATTAAAATGAATATAATACTATTATTTTTAAAAATGCAATTTGGAAAAAGCAGGGCTGATGTGTAGACATTAAATTTTAGGAAGGTCTTGTCCTTGCAGACTAACTTTATCCTTTTAAATTAAAAACAATTTATTTTATCTACACAGAGACAAGTCAAATCTAGTCATAGAAGCCCACACAGACTCTGCTTTTAGAGTGACCTTGACAATGACCATGAGGATATTGTCTTTCCTGGTCTATTAATTTCCTTTACCTAGGGCATTCATTGTCACAGTACTAAACTACCGTGTCTTCCCAGGAACCTGGGACCTTGTTCATGGAGGAAGGTTGTCTTGTTTTCTTGCTGGAAGCAGATGTGCTCTTGAGGAATTACTCAGCTGCAGACCCCTTCTTTTTCTTTATGACTTTTCCTAGTACAATCACTGCACCATGCACAAATGCTAGTGCTTGAGGCAGCTGGAGTATATGGCCAAAGACATGATGAAAGGCAGAAATACTGTCCCTTTTAGCAGCATCCCATACTTTATGGCAGTTCATAAGGGTTGACTTATTGTTGCTGCTCATTAACTTTTAAGCACCCTACTAACAAGCAAGATTCATGTTAAGTTAATCACCCAAGATTCCTATTTAACAAATGGAGTTCAGAAATCCCAAAAAAACCAGATCCACAAAAGTTGACAGGTTGAGCATACAGCCTCTTAACCCTTCCAATTGCAAATGCTAAGGAGAAGAGTGTTACCTAGCCTGTTCTTGCCAAAGTAGTTCAGATACTTAATACCATCAGCAGAGCTAGAAACCTCAGGTAGTTGCTGTCTATTTTCAAATAGTTTTAAAAATCATGAAGTTTTGGGTATAAGGTGGTGGGAAGCACCACTGCTACTTCCTTGTGGTTTGTATGGGTTTAGGCCAGTTCAAAATAAACCTGCTGGAGAGAGAGGTCACAGTCTGTGAATCCAGCTAGGGCTTAGATGTGTGCTTGGCATTGCCAGGAAATAATCAGTTCTGTGTATTCATCACAGCAACAATGTGGGCTCTGCTAAGTTGACCAGAGAAGTCACCAGTGGAAAACAGACCAGTGGAAAAGTCCAGGATACAGATGAGCAGTGCGGGCCACTGCCCCCACGTCACTTTCAGTCCATTCACCAGATGATTCTTAAAGGAGGCCAGCAAGGGACAACATACAAACATACAAATAGATATTTTGGCTAACCATAGAACTTAGAAACACAAAGACAGTAACATTATATAACCTAATGGGTGAGTTTGCTATCAAGGTAAGCCAAACAGACCCTCTTTACTACAAAGAAACAAAGCTAACAAATCTACAGTTAAGTGACATTTGGTCAGATCGTAAACATCACCATAAAAGCATGGGGGTTTTGTGTTACTTCTTGGGTGCTGGTGCTGTTCCTTGATGACATTAGTTCTTTCCCAACATTTTTTTTTTCCTTCTCTGCTTTTGTATCCCATAAATCACCCTCTATAAGCTCCTAAATGCTAGGCAAAAATTCTGTACTCTCAGGAGCTTCATCATGTCTGTCACAGACACTCAACATTCTCTTTCTAGTTGCAATGGTCATCTGAACACTCTCTTTGCAGTTTCTGTTATCACTCAGTTAGGTTCAAAATAAGTAAAAATGGACCCTTTTTGGCCTGAGATCACCTAGTTATCAGTTCCTAATTTTTAATCTCATCTGACCAGATGGGATTCAGTTTTGAGGCCCTCAAAACTATCTGAGTGGCACATTACAACCGTGGAGGCTGTAAAGTGTAGTTGTAGTGCACTGGTAAAACTTTTAGGTATCTTCATCTACAAACAGACTTTGTGAAGATCAAGATTTTTACCATAGGCACATGTTGCAGTAATGAACTTAGTTGCAAAGGTAGCCCTTACTACTTTTGTCAGATGCTGTCTCCAATTACTTATATCCAAGAACCAGGCATTGTACCACTACAAAACAAAATCTCAGAACAAGGTGCTAAGAAAATTCTAACAATTCAGAACCTTCCTCTCCATTCTCTCCAACAATTTTAACTTCATGACTGTTCAGATAAGAGTCATAATGTGTTTTATTTATCCAGTACATCACGTATACCTCAAAGTCTTCACAGATTTTCTTGCTGAGACACATTTTATGTTAGTCATGAAAGGGTAGATAATCATAGAATCATAGAATGGCCTGGGTTGAAAAGGACCATAGTGATCGTCGAGTTTCAACCCCCCCGCCATATGCAGGGCCGCCAATCACTAAACCAGGCTGCTCAGAGCCACATCCAGCCTGGCCTTGAATGCCTCCAGGGATGGGGCATCCACGACCTCCCTGGGCAACCTGTTCCAGTGTGCCACCACCCTTTGGGTGAAAAACTTTCTCCTGATCTCTAACCTAAACCTCCCCTGTCTTAGTTTAAAACCATTCCCACTTGTCCTATCACTGTCCACCCTCATAAACAGTCGCTCCCCCTCCTGTTTATAGGCTCCCTTCAAGTACTGGAAGGCCGCAATGAGGTCTCCCCGGAGCCTTCTCTTCTCCAAGCTAAACAAGCCCAGTTCCCTCAACCTTTCCTCACAGGAGAAGTGCTCCAGCCCTCTGATCATCTTAGTGGCCCTCCTCTGCACCTGCTCCAAGATAAGCTTTCTTTCGCCTGTACTCTGGTGCAATATATAATTGCATTACTGTAAAGAAGCATAGAATTGTGCCTCTGAGCGAAGCAATTCATTTCTTCCTCTCCACTTGTCCAGAGGAGAGAGTAAACTGCCAGTTGTTACCTGTCCATCTCCTTTAGAAGAAAAAGGAGTATGGGAAAAATCTCTTTCTTCCTCCCTATCTGAATACCTGGGGAGCGTTCTCCTTTCCCCTATCCAACACACCAATTCTGAAACAACATAGAAAGAAACAACATAGTTTATTCGCTAGCTGAACAAAGTGATTCTTAGATTTTTCTAAAGACAGGTCCATGAAAATTAAAACTGCAGCTGTACAAATACTTCATGTATCTGTTCACTTTATATCAGTCCTCTTCTGCATCATATTCCATTTTTAGTAAGAAATTAATATTATGATATCGGCCTTGGATTCAATTGCATTTTGTTTATTGTCCATTTCTGTTTCTACAGGACCTTGGCAAGTAATTATTCTGGCTAAGGCTTTTCAAACAAAAAAGGGAGTAAATTGTTTTCTGCATAAATGCACATATCTGTTTTTGTTTATCTTGATGTCAGAGTAACATTGCCATCATGGGGCTAAGTTTACTTGTATTTGATTATTATAAGACAATGAGAGAGACTCAAGTTGAGGAAATTTATGACCTCTTGTGTCTGCAATATCATTAAGCTAATAATCCATCTGGCTTCAAACCACACAACAGAGGATCACAGGAAAAAATAATTACCCATTCTATTCCTTACACAGATCAAATCCTGGATGTTCATTTAGGGATTCTTATTTTAAACTGTGTCTGCATCCTCCTCTGTGGGGACTTCTACCTGATCATTCACTAAGTGGTAGTAAGTAGATAAGGTTCAAGAAGGTAGAAATGCCTGTCCTTCATTTTTATCACTGGAAATCCTGCCTTTTAAGTCTTGTGGGGCCAGAACACTGTATCTGGCTCTTCCCAATACTTAAGTGCATTTTTTTTTCTACTAATTTACAAGAAGTCAAGTCGATTGGGTTGAAATTACTGAAGTTCAAAGGGCTTTGTCAGGATAATTCAGAGGGATATTTGGCCTCATCCCTTTTATTCCAAAGTCCATATAGGCGAAGTGCAACCCGGAGCTGGGAGAAGCTCCACTCACTGAAATGAGTGACGCATCTTTATCTGTCAGTGGCCACAAGCTGGAGTCTCAGAGGAAGGCATAAAACCCCACTGGACAATTATGCATGTGTACCTACTGGAGAAACTACTGAAAGATTTTGCAGTCCCACAGAGTTTATGATTAATGTATGTTCCAAAACAAGAGAGAATCTACTCAGATCTCTTTACATACATTTTTACCCCAATGTAATTAAGGTCATCAGAATGCCAGCTTCAAAAAGAAACCATATGTTGCTCTTGGCCTTTATCACATTTGGCAATGAGTTGGATATTTTAATTATGTGCTGAGTAAAGGATTATAAATGGGTTTTTACATTTTTATTAGCAAGCTTTCCATCGGTGTATGAAGAAAGCTTGAAATTCCTTCTATATCCTTATTTTTTCTTCCTCTTACACATCTTTCTAATAGGTTTCTGTCTGAACTGAACTACTCCAGTCTCTTCACATCATAGGGAAGCATTTCTAGCTCTCTAAGCTCTTCTTAAAACTGGAGTGCCTGTTGTGTCTCTTGGAAGCATTGTCCCAGGAGAAGAGAGCCTGTAAAGCTCTATTTATTGAGAGGATTCACTTCTGCAAATGTGAAATTTTCAGCTGAGAAACTAATTTAGTTATTGCTTCTAGTCTCAATTTTCAGAAGAGCATTATCAGCAACTAATTCTATAAACAGCTCTTCTCTCTCCTTCAACTACCTTACTCAATGCATATATAGTTTGAAACAAGCTCCTGTATAATATTCTGTTCCTCTTTCATCCATCTTTCTGATGGTTAGACAGAAAAATAGATTTCAAGCCTTTTCAATAAGTAATAGCATTGACCATTTTATTAATCATGAGTGCAGATAGAAATTAATAGTCACTATTTAAATTTAAAAGTCTGAAGAAAGTTCCTGGATTAAGAACAGTGGAAATTGATTAGAATAAATGTTGTTATTAAGAGATGTGGATTTGGTTTCCCAGCTGCTGTAAATCAGGATAGTTAAATCAAAATGTAATTATCAACGGCCACTAATTATAACACAAACTGAGAACATAGTAAGATTCAAAGAAGCATGTGACAGCTGCAATAGAATATCCTCTGTTACATGAGCACAGACAAAAATGTAACACTAGTTTCCATTGCACTTGGTCACCAAGTTCAGGTTAAAGAGCTTGGCTGCTCTAAATAATACTCCATTATTCCATGTTTTTAAGGTAGTTGAATGGGGGAAAGAAGGTGGGCTGAAAAATTTGCTTTTGAAAGGAAGTTGTTTCTTGGTTACTCTGTACCACAATAATAGTTGCATCTTTTTCATCTAATAAAGTATTTCCAACCTTTCTTAATTACATGCAAATGAGGGTGATATCATCACATGCAAGAAACTGGATGCAAATGTGTCATTCCTTTAAAATACAGGCAGTACAGAAATGCACACATCCAAGACCACGAAAATAACTGCAACCTGTTGCATGAGATAATGCTGAAATATCTGCTCTGTTGCACAATGGCTGTAACCCTGGTGTAACCCATCAGTCTTCATCCACAGAATCACTGCTATTAGGGCTACGGTCCTGACTTTGGGTATCTGACAGTTTTTGCTGTAATGTTTATAATGTATTCTGATCAGCCTTTGACAAATGCTCTCTCTATAATAGTTGTTACCTGTATAGCAAATCCATTTTCCTGCTATATTGGGGGGGGTCATTGTAGTGGAGACCACCTTAAGAGAAGTTCTGGTATGTACATGTCACTTATTGTGTTTTCCATTTTTTATTTGTCTTCCATTGAGGTTCACTAGAGATGGATCTTTTTCCGTTTCTTTCTTCTATGGTTATACAAAGCTCCTGGTTTCCTTCATAGCTGAGGTGGATGTTCCAATTCTCCATAGGATGTTGTTCACAGAATAACACAGGATGAAGACAGTCACAAGTTAAAGCAGCTCATGTCTCAGGAAAATCCCCACTGATTTTAATGCGAGTTCTTCAATCATAAATGCTACAGGTTTACCAAGTATATATGGACAGCTTCACAATACTATTTTTCTTTAGACCCACATGAAAATAAAGATTATGTCAAGAAAAATCCATCCATAAGTGGCCTCTTGGAATAAGAGCCTCTGTTCAAACAACAAATTATTTGTCCTATTCACAACTTGAATTCATTGTAGCCAGAGGCAGTTGAGGGTGCAAGTTTTGCAAAGTATTTTAAGCACATATGTAATCCTCAGCAAACATATAGGTCTGTTTGCATTGGGTATGTCCCACGGACATCTATGGGCAAGCCAGCCCACAAGTATTTAGAGTCCAGGGGGAAACAGTGGGTGAAGCTCTGGCCATGTTAAAAGCAAGATTTTTTAAATTGAATTTCTTTCCATTGTCTTCAGTGAAGACAGACTTTCTTTCAACATTTTCTTTTCATGTTTTTCAACTGTTGGAACTTTTATTTTCCCAGAACTTCAAAATTCCTAATTCAAAACCACTTTAAAATAATATTAATGACTAATATCAACAGCAAATAATACATTTGACTGAATCTGAAAGCAGATGAGAGCCAGTAGTCACCCTAATTTGAATAACGATTCTTCTATTAGTGTATTGTTGATACTAGCTGATTGTTCATTTCCTAAATGGTAGGAGGATAGCAAGGGAAATTACAGTCAGTATTTGTCTCTCTAGTCTTCTCTCGATTAAAACTACTTTACTTTCTGTAAATAAATAGATATCCATTAGTCCATAGGGAGTATGATTCAGTCGCTTGGTGCACATAGCCATAAAGTGGTTTCAGATCCCTAACCCTACGACAAGTTAATTGTTCATGCAAAGTGGCACAGCTCTAACAAGCTGCTGAATATCTCCACCACCAGTGGAGAAAAAAGTGCTTTACTTCAGCACAGCCAGTAGCCTCATGGTCAGGATGCCTTCTGAGCATAGAAAACATCTAAGTTCAAGTCTCTCCTGTAAATTAAACAGTTTGGAGGACTTTGGACCACATGTTCAAGACCTCAGGGATATATCCTAATGATACAGCTGTCAATTATAATAAAATATTTCTGAGTTTCAGGCCTTTTCTGAGGAAAAGTAATTTCATCTGACTATTACTGCCCTTCCTGCAGATATTAGCCCTAAATTTGTACATCTATCCTGGAACAAAATTATTCTTGCTGTCAATATTTTTTCCTCCTGTGTCACATTCTTTAGTCTTGGTGTCTCTGAGAGCTTCCTGAAGACTGGATTTAGGCTGCAATGGAAATCCAACTCCTTTAAATTGTAACCCTAACAAGATTTAGCTTTACAGCAAAGCAGGTAGAGATGTAACATTTTTCAAGCTGAAAAAATCAGTAGTTATCACAGATAATTACTATCCATGGTAGCCATGGGTAATGACTGTTTCCTTGATAGCCATAGATGTCCTACGTCTTCATAGTGGTTTATTTGACTGTCAAGCAGTATAACTTCTTTCAAAGCCAGACTGTTAGTTGCTGAACTGAGATTGTAGGTCTCTTTTCAGACTCTGGATTAATTAGTCAATTGCATTTTTGCACCAGGTGGGAGTTCTCCCAAAAAGATAGACAAATGCAGGCTAGACAGATATTTTCTTCCTGGCAGCCTCAGACTTGGTTGCATATTTGGTGATTCAACATCTCTCTCTGATTTTTTTACAGTAACAGCCTGGTTGCAAACGCCAAGGATGAGCACTTGTCTCTGCTTTCCTGATTTTAGACTGGAAAACCATGAGTTGTGTGAGAGATCACAAGCTTTGGATACCTGCAAGCTGGATCTTCTTCTTTCACAACAGGATCCTTAATTGGACCAAATGGCTAATACTTTATAAGTGCAAGCACGTGGTCATGGCTGCTTATTTGTGCACTGGATACTAACTGTACATGGATATGTATTTTTCAAAAAATCAAGATGCAACCCATAGTTTTTCCTATAACTACTCAGTCCCAAAAATGTATTCCTAGGAGCACAGTCTCTGTCAAGTTTCTAGAGGCTTTCAGCCGCAGATAGCCTAACAGTGACTAGGTATTTACTTCTTTCCTATGCACCAGATTTTCTCCAGTACAATTCAATTCACTTTCTCCCAGATTACAACAAAGTGAGGAAAACCAAGCTCACAGCATGCTGCAGAGATCTAAGACAGGTCTATACATGATTCAGCAGTTGCAAACCTGCAGCTGAAGTAGTGTTTCCATTTGCATTAAGCCCCCACTTTTCCAATTACAAATGGCAGGACAATGATCTGATACTGGAATAAATCAGAAATAATTAAATTAGAACCACATTGGTTTAAAATTGAAATAAGTAAAAGCAAAATCAGCATACAGTTGATCATCTGTCTACTAGTTTGCCATCTGTCTAGGATTCTGTCTTTGAGCAGTCATCACCATCCCCAATATGTTTATTTATTTATTTATTTATTAAATGTATACATGTACTACTGTACTAACATATCATTCACATTACAAAATACACAGAAAAAATAGATATTAAAAAGGATAAGTTAAAGATGAAATCAAGACATTTTAAAATATAGTTTTATTTTATTTATTAATGGTACAAAAATATTTTCTTCCCACACCCCAACAGATTGCCTTGTGCAGCCTCTGGGGTGCATACACTGTCCTACATTAAAGTTCTGACATTGCTCTTTCTTTTCCTAAGCAAAGACTGTCCCCATGTAATTTGCAAGTCACTATCAATGACAATGGTTTTCTGCATTGATGGTTTAACTGGCAGGAAGCATTCAGCAGTTTAAAATGTACAACAATAATGTAGCAAGCCCTGCCAGCTCTGCCGTCATAGTTTCTATAGCTAAGACTAAATGTCTTACTTGTTGCCCAGGATCACAATATTGAGCTATTTTTTCTGCATAGACATCTTATGTCAAACAATTGCCAACACACAATGGCATATGAAAATGTAGATGCCACTGTTGTGACCACTTGACACGAACTATCTGGAAAAGTTAGAGAAAGGAAACAAAAAAGGACTTAGAAGCATGAAAAGGAGAGAAATCTCGTAGATAAGCATATGAAACTTTAAACAAGCCTGGTTCCACCAAAATTCAGAGTTTCCATTCAGTTTCCCTAGGTGAAAATTCTGACCAAATACATATGTGAGCAGCTCTCCTAGTCAGAGCCAGGCAAGATTTAAAACCTGAACACTCTAAGTTAGATCAATACATAGCTTTAGAAGATAAAATATACTTTATTTGCTGGAAAGAAACTGGGCTGGTGGAATGCATTAAGTAATAAGCTGGAAGAAAAAAAATCCATCTTTTGAAATTAAATGAAAATGTGCGTAAATGTATTTTAGCTGGCAATCAGAAACTGCCAGTCTGACTAATTTTAAATGTAACTCAGCTGCAAGAAGGCAATCAAATTTTTGAGAGTTCCATACAGAAGTCAGCTAATAGCTATGAAAAATTGCAGAGAAGCAGCAAAAGCTATACCAGTTCCCATCAAAAAGGGATAACACACAGATTAAAGTGGACAGGTAAATGTTCTGCTTTTGGAAGTCTTTTTGAGAAGAGTTTAAAGCCCACAATTACAGTAGCAAGGCACATTCTTTAACTTCTAGAGATTCCAAGGACCTTAGTGGGACTATAAGGATGCTTAGAGGTAACTCCTGAATCAGCAAAATACTTGAAAAAAATGTTGGAGCTAGCAGGCACTTAAATTCTTCAGTGCTGCTGAATGAAATCACATAGCTGCATGTTTGCTTCAGGACACAGGTCAGTACCCTTTAGTCACTTCAGTGGTGTTTCTGCCTCAGGGAAGCAGATAAATCTGTCAAATCTCTAAATCAGAGCAACACATTAAATGGTGATATGACACAAGAGGGAATTACTAGAGCACGCTGTCTTAAACCATCAGTAGATTGCCCTTTAAATATATGTGTACAAGCAGTGGTCAGAATGAACCAGCATGTGATGGTACTCCAGACAGGTATCTCTAATTTTTTCTTTCAGCCACCTGTGATTAGGAATCAGTTAACAGGTAAAATGAAAGAAGCCTTAGAGCATGTAATACATAACCCTCAGAAGTTCCAGGGTGAAAACACTCTGTTTTGAGCCCAGCAAATAACATTTTATAAGCTTCCTATAGAGCCTGCTGACTCTTAGTTCATAATTCCAGTTCAGGTTAGCAATCCTAAAATTAAACCAGATCTCAGCTGCTGCCTGGGCTGCAGTGAGGTATAAAGAATTGCCAGAAACGCTGCCAATACCCTCATGTGCACCTGAAAACACTAAAAGGGGTTGAAATTGAAATGGGAAATTTCACACACTGAATCAGTTTTAACAGAAGCAATCCAAGCTCAGTTTATATCATATTCTCCAGGGACCTTTGGTTAGATTCCCCTTTAAATATTTACTAAGCTGTACTCACGTGGTCCCGTATGCTTTATTTCCAAATATATTTGGTACTTCATCACCAGAAAAATCCTCCCCAAGCCCCAAATAAATGAAAGGTCCCTGCAGAATACGATATAAATTGAGCTAATTTGATGTTTAGATTATTGAAATGTATTTAACATTGCTTGGATCACTTAGGACTCTGCCAAATGTTCTTTATATACACAGGGTGGAAAAGCTGGAAAAAATAATGAACAAATATAAGCTATTATGATATGAATCTCTTATGCAAGTAAGTCTTTGTAGCATATCAGAATGAAGTTGGGGAAAACTTTGTCACTACATTATTGGTAGCTAAACTTTCAATACCCTGGTTCAGGTTTTATGTTATATGCTTTTTATAGCTAGAGTTAAAAGAAGTACAATAAAAATTATGGTCTGGATTGAATATAATCCACCATCAAAGAAAGTGGTAGTTTAAAGAATAATCCTTCCTTTGAAAGGGAAAGGATGGAATGTATCTAGGTTATTGTGATCATATGGTATATATGCAAGTATTGGAGCTTGTGAGGAAAAAGCAGACAAACCATAGCCATTTAGCAATCTCTCCTCCAGATCTCTTTCTGCTCACAATTAGTACATTTCTCATTCTGACAGGCATAGAGGTCAAACACTGTAGAGCCAGGCTATGTGGAGGGACCAAGGGACAGCAAGTTTACAAGTATGTGTAACACCCAGGATCATCTTCCCTCAGCAAGCCAGACTGGTTTTGATAAATGGCCAGAAATTGGACAGAAATATGTCTGATCAATTTTTAGCTACACATATCCACTATTTATCACTCTGAGATATGGGGTCACATTTGGTATAAATTGAAACACACATTTTTGTAGATGTTGCGTATTTATAGTCTGGGAATTTCATGGACATCAGGGGGAAAAAATTAGCCTAACACTGAGTACATTTGAAAATGCTTCCCTAATGGAAAAAAACTAGTAACAGAACAAGTAGGCATTTTAAGATGTTTAATTACTGCTTCAGTTATTATTCTGTATTAATAATTTAAACAGCTTGGAGAGCATCAGCAATCGACAGCACCCAGTTCTGCAACCCTATACACTAAAGACCAAAGGAGGCAGCTCACACTGTCTGTTCTAGTCAATTAAATGGGAATGCTCTTGGGCACTGAAGAGAAATGTGTGAAAAGGCTTGCAGCTAGGCCCAACTCTCTTAGCACCTGGAAGATGGTAGTTTGTCTTTTAGTAATGGTCCCAGAGAAGGCATAGGTGTTGGCTGGAAGTGGCAAATGACCAGAGCTGAATTAAGGCATCCCAGGGAAACCTTGCACAGTACAAGGTGAGATATTGCGGTGCATGGGCGTGTTTGGGCTACTGCTAAGCAATCTGGGAAGCTGTAAACTACAGTGGTAGATGTAGTCCCAGAAACGGCATCCTGGCCTGCATCAGCAATAGTGTGGCCAGCATGACTAGGGAAGTGATTGTGCCCCCATACGCGGCACGGGTGAGGCTGCACCTTGAATCCTGTGTTCAGTTTTGGGCCCCTCACCACAAGAAGGACATTGAGGTCCTGGAGCAGGTCCAGAGAAGGGCAACGAAGCTGGTGAAGGGTCTGGAGCACAGGTCTTACAAGGAGTGGCTGAGGGAGCTGGGGTTGTTTAGTCTGGAGAAGAGGAGGCTGAGAGGAGACCTTATCACTCTCTACAACTACCTGAAAGGAGGGTGTAGGGCAGTGGGTGCTGGCCTCTTCTCTAAAGGAACAAGTGATAGGACAAGAGGAAATGGCCTCAAGTTGCGCCAGGGGAGGTTTAGGCTGGATATTAGGAAAAATTTCTTCCCTGAAAGAGTGATCAGGCATTGGAACGGGCTGCCCAGGGAAGTGGTGGAGTCACCATCCCTGGAGGTGTTCAAGAAACATGTAGATGTGGTGCTCAGGGACATGGTTTAGTGAGTTAGGTGGTACGGGTAGACAGCTGGACTTGATGATCCCTTGAGGTCTTTTCCAACCTTAATGATTCTATGATTCTATGATTCTGTGATATAATTTGATGTCTGATCTCTCTCCCTCTCTCACACATACGTACATGCAAATCTGAACAGTTATAATTGCACACATCAAGAATCTTCTGTGGTAAACTGCCGAGACTCTGGAAGAGGAAGGACTGGTCCTCTACCTAAAAAGATACAAACTCCATATCATTTTAAATTTTGTTAATGTACTTTGCTTCCACACCCAGATTTTCTTCTGTTCATTTTGTTTGATGTTGGCACCGAACTAGGCTGCAGTTACTAGACTTTGGCACAGGATTGCTGAAATGAGATATCACCGAAAATAGCAATATCCACAAAATGAGAAAATGTGCAACAGCTGGTTATGCGGGATCCTTGGCTAGTGAAAGGGCAGATTTGGCACTATGAACATCTTTGTTGGAGACATGGAGAGTGGGATTGAGCGTACCCGCAAGTCTGCTGATGACACCAAGCTGTGT
>NW_010100314.1:0-43843 GCF_000699245.1 Pterocles gutturalis
GGCCCCAAGCCAAGGGCTAACCCACCACCGGCACCTTCTCTTTCACAGCAAATTTCATCATAACATTAATCCCTAAGGCACCCTGATTCCTGTTCTTGTTTCCCACAAGTATTCATCTTGAGCCAGCAACTATTTTGT
Organism: Pterocles gutturalis; assembly: GCF_000699245.1. Classification (NCBI taxonomy): domain Eukaryota; kingdom Metazoa; phylum Chordata; class Aves; order Pterocliformes; family Pteroclidae; genus Pterocles; species Pterocles gutturalis. Next base: position 139 of record NW_010100314.1, read on the forward strand.
ATGCAGTGGATTTTTTTCATTCTGAATCTATTTCCTCTTCTTTACATTTTTATATATAAAACAGTGTTGTTTTCTTTCACATTGCATTCAAGTATCTTCCTACAAGTGTTTTAAACCCTATTGCCCTTTCAGGTTTTATTTGAACTCTCTGTACCTGTCCTTCCTACTATCGGTATCTCAGGCAGTGAACGAAGGCAGACTTGTCAGCTTTCAGAAGTCTTGCTTCTGAAACTGAACAAAATCGAGTACCAGAAGTAAAATGAAGCAAAAAAAAACAAAAACAAAAACAAAAAAAAACAAAAACAAAACCCACAAACAAACAAACAAAAAAACCCATATAAACATACAAACAAAATTCCCTAACAGATAAACATGAGACTCTAAGGAGTTTGAGGGAGTAATTTAAAATCTCAATACATTTCAAATGTTTAGATAAATCAGGGATAATCCAAAAAATATGAAAAAAAGCAGTTCAGTAAGTAAAGAAGGAAGACATCCGGAAGGTAACTTAATTTCTGACAAGCATCCCCTCACTGGAAAGCAAGTTAATGTTTTAAATAATTTCATTTAATTCTGGCAGACGAGTTTAACTATGAATCCATACTGCATGAGGAATACAAAACAAAAGAAGATTTTGATCTGGAAAAAAAAAGAATAAATTAAAAAGTGTTAAGATTTAGGAAAAAGCAGTCAAAATTGAAAGGATCTCAAATATATTTGAGACTAATTAATAGCCAGTTAGAAGATGAGTCCTTGAGAAAATCTTTCTGTATGCGGCTTAGCTTGACTACCCTGAAATTTTTTCATTAGCTACTATATTACTCTAAAGAATCAAAAGTATTAAGACAGCAAGATACACTGGGTTCACATATATGCTGGTACATTTCAGTTACATCTGTGAATTAAAAAGACCAGACTACAGTTGAAGCACTGTCACCTGGTTGTTTATCTTATCAAGTTATTAGCATGGACATCAGCACCATTATGGCCCATGACAAACTAGCAATCTCTCACAGGTGATTTCAGTTGTGGTAGAGAACTTGAATGCTGCTGTACAATGTAGCCATTCCGATGTGAGTCTGAACTGACCTACTGAACTGAAGGTGTATTAGATGGTCTCTGGCCTGTTTTATCTGCAAGTATAGGTGTAGCATTTCTGATACATAACACAGCACAACACAGTGACCCATTTCCAGTCTAAAAATAGGGCAAGAACGATGAAAAAGAAAGAAAAAACTATGGAAAAGGACAAAGCTTCACAGAAATTTCCGTAAGAGTAGTGAATATCATTGCATCAGAAGATAAATTGTTCATTTTTCTGAATAAAAATAGGAATCTTATTTAATTAATTATTTTTACCATTGTACACAGGCACACAACCTAGCCTTTGTCAGGAGTTTTTGTAGTAGCATAGAAATAAAAGTAGTAAATGAAGGAGAGTAAATTGGTAAAACACATTGCTTAGAGTAAGTTTATCCCCATTATAGGCATATATAAACTATATTTAGAATGTATCTCAAAATGTGTAATTAAACAATCTGTAATGGCATCTCAGCAAAAGATTCTACACTTGAAAGTTCAAGGATCCAACACAAGTAAAGAAAAGTCTGAAAATATTTTTCTGGGGTCTCAGAAGTCTCTCAAAAGAGTGGAGAACACAACTAAGTTCATGATCAAGGAGACTCTTGCCTCTAATACATAGCCAGGAAAAGTAGTGTGTCTCTGAGAATTTTAGATGCAACGGGCTAGGTAAGAAAGCGATCACTATTGCTAATCACCATTGGAAAACAAGCCAATAAAAAAATACATTGAATGAAGTGTTGATAGAAACCTTTTTATAATAAATAACACCGGAAAATATGTGTCTAATCAAGTATCCAGTAGTTCCAAAATGTACAATATATTCGAGATTCTAGTACTAACAGAAAATTTGCAGAAGCTAGCTGAAACAGTCCCACCCTCACTAAGTGCTGTCCTGTCTTCTGACGAGAGTTTTGAAACTCCAAAGGCTCCCAGTTAACTTTCTTCCAGCTCTTATTTCATGTTTTCCAGACTGATGGCTGTTCATATGCCTGAGCTACGATTATGCCGTAGGTCAGGAATCATGAAGAGCTCAGCTCTTGCAAGCCCAGAAAATAGAACAAGTGGATTTTTCCCCCATGCACAAGTAATCAAACACTTTGCATGCTATTTTGATTTGAGAACTATACTGGTCAGCCTCAGAGGTCAGCTATGTTGCTCATTTCCTGGTTTTAGGCAAATGTGTTCAGTAATCCCTTTTGGTCATCCGAACTCTGCTTTTTGTGAAACTATCTTCTGCCACAGAGAGATAAGTGGTGGTTCATACTTTATGATACGGAGGGACAAAATATGTTTTTTGAGTCTATAGGGCACTAGCAGAAGAACAGTGCCTGTAGCCATTACTCCTTTCCATCTGTCCTGTCTTCTTGATATGTCTGTGAGTCATGCTGAACTCTCAGAAGTGCTTGGTGTCTTCAGTCAGCTAAAGAAAGTGCTGGTTGATGTTCAGATGTTACATTTCTTTTTCACTGGGGAAAACTCAGTTAGCTGATCTTGTTAGTATGATCGAGTGGTACACTTTCCTCTTGAGACAGAAGTTAAAGGGGTAATCAAGTGGAAAAAAAAAAAAAAAAAAAAGAAAACCCTCAGTGACCTTTATATGATACATTAAAACTAAGCTAATATTCACAAGGACTGTTTATCTTGTTTAGTGGGAAAAAAAGTTATTTTAATATGAGTCCATCTCTAACTTGCTGCTGTTTGTTTTCTCTTTCTCATACATCAACTTCTAAGTCTCTGTATTCTTAAACAAACAAATTCTACAAAGTCTCTGTGTTCTTAAACAAACCTGCTGCTTCTTGTTACTGTTGGTTCAAGCATCAAACAGTTTGTTCTGTTTCATTTAGAAACTGTTGTTTTGTTTATATTATGCCATTGGCATAGAACACTGTTTTCTTCAATTAAACATTAATTTTAAAAATTGAAAAACATCAACATAAATATTTCTCAATGTATTCCTTTACTTACAGGCAGGATATTCACATATTTATATAATTTAAATACACATAAATACACACACACATATAATGTTGATCTTCTCAAAATCCTTACTATAATAGCTTAATTTAAGTATACATTATAGTTTTTTACAGAAAGATGGTATTCTTCAGTTTTCTTCACTGGCATGACAGGGGCTTGAATGCTGTAAAATTGCTGGGCTTGATGGGATTAGGGGACAACAACTTTGTTTCATCAATGTTTTTTGTGCACAGCTATGCAAAACATTTAAGGTTTCAGTGGGACTCTGGTTTGTAACGGTAAGCACCCTTGTAAAGATTTAGAGCATTGGACATATCTTCCTTTTTAGCTTCTGTGTTTTTATGAATGTTTTCTCAGCTGGACATCTTCAAAAAATAAATATGTGTAATAAGTAAATAGTTAAGTGCTCTCTTCAGTTATGAAGACCAATTTAAAGAATGCATTTATAATTCTCTTCAAATGTTCTCTTTGTTCATTCTCCATACGAGGTAAGAGTCTTCACTCTACTTATAGTCAAAAGAATGAAACAGTCACTTCTGGAGTACAAGTAATTTCTAACTAACATTTAAAAGAACTCTGACAAATCTCCTATTTTTCTCCTCTGACTGAAAACACTAGATTTCTGTCTCAGACATAGACACATCTATGCTGGTCATCTAAAGTTAGATAAAATTAATACCACTTTAAATTTTTACAAAAGTCACTGGGAAAAGTACAGTATCAAGATTAGGGTGTTCAGTTAATGGAACTGACAACTGCCATTTCAATTTTTTTTTTTTTTTTGTTAAGACTAAAATAATAGGTAGGCTTTGTCATGTAGGTCTTCCGTAGATCAACCAGAGATTAAAATTATTTATTACTATAATTTTTGTCTGATAATGATCTGTAAATAATCGGCATCGTCAGTCTGAGGTTAATAAAGGTAAGAAGAGGTCAATTAGATATAGTATTTTGGCGAGTACTGTGTTTGCACAGGTTTTGGAGATTTTCTGGTTGCCATATAAAATATCAAGAGAAATGTGGCTGTGTAATTTTGAAAGTGGCTGCACACTGAATATTATTTTACAGCTAAGTCCTACACATCATATTATATCTTGTTATATTTTTAGTTTAGGTACACTTTTTTTTTCCTTAACATTTCTGGTAGCTATTTTCCACAGTCCTATGTAAGGATTGTATTATGAGTGTCATAGTAAGATTCCTGGTCATCTTTTTACAGGTGGTAAGCATGAAAAAGATATCCTTTGAAAGGTCTGTCACTGGGGCACAGGTATTCATAAACTACACTAAGCCCCAGTTATCATTCCATATGTTTCACCCAGAACATGTTTTAAATTTGGAAGAAATTATCTTCATTTATTCAGCACTGTGTCATTTTTTTTTAAATTTTTGTAGGTTTTTTTTCCTTACAGTATTAAGTAAGCAAGCTTTGGTTTTCCAGCTGGGGAAGTACACCTTAAAAAGTATACATCACTAAGATAAATACAGTATGAAGACCTCAAACTCCTTTTTCTTTTGACATACGTTGCAGGCTCAAAAATATAAAAAGACTTAAGTGGATAAATCACAGCATAGAGCTGTTCTCCTTTTCTGTGAACTTTAGTGCAATCGTTGACACACAAGAAATAAGCATGCATCAGTACATGACTTGATCCTTACAAAACATGGAGCCAAATCCATGCTTTGTTGCTACGTCAAAGTTTCCTCTTGTAGAAGCACAATTACACAACATCATTGCCACAATACTTTAGATAAAGCTACAGTGATCATAGAATCGTAGAATCACAGAATCATAGAATGCATTGGGTTGGAAGGGACCGTAAAGATCATCTAGTTCCACCCCCTCTGCTGTAGGTAGGGACACCTTCCGCTAGTCCAGGTTGCTCAAAACCCCACCTGACGTTTAACACTCCCAATGATGGGTCATTCACAGCTTCTCTCGGAAACCTGTTCCTGTGTCTAACCCCCATCGTCATAAAAAATTTATTCTTTATATCCAGTCTAGATTTTCTTTCAGTTTAACACCGTTGTCCACTACAGGCCCTATTAAAAAGTCTTTCTCCATTATTCTGGTAAGCCCCCTTTAGGTACAGAAAGGCCACAATCAGGCCTTCCTGAAACTTTCTCTTCTCCAGGCTGAACAACCCCAACTCTCTCAGGCTTTCTTCCTAGAAGAGGTGTTCCAGACCTCTGATCTTTTCTGTGGCTCTCCTCTGGATCCATTCTAACAGGTCCATGTCTTTCTTATATAGGGGACCCTCGGACTGGATGCAGTACTCCAGGTGGGGCTCCCACAAGAGTGGAGCAGAGTGGGAGAATTGTCTCCCTCAAGCTGCCTGCCACACTTCTTTTGATGCAGCCCAGGACAGGCTTTCTGGGCTCCAAACACACATTGCTGACTCATATCTAATTTTTCATCCACCAGTATCCCCAAATCTTTCTCTGTAGGGCTGCTTTTAACCCATTCATCCCCCAGTCTATATTGATACTGATGATTGCCCCAACACATGTGAAGGACCTTGCACTTGGCCTTGTTGAACTTCATGAGGTTCATCTGGGCCCAATACTCAACACTGTAAAGATCCCTCTATATGATATCACTTCCTTCAAGTGAATCAACTGTACCCCTTAGCTTGGTGTCATCTGCAAACTTGCTGAAGGTGTCCTCAATCACACTGGCTATGTCATTAATAAAGGTATTGAACAGTACTAGTCCCCATATAGACCCTTGAGGAACAATGGTGATATGGAGTAGAACACCCTTCTGCATTATCGTTAATATCTTAGAAATGAGATAAACTTATAAAACTGTTCTAAAAATATCCACATTATCACCAAGAGTCTACATGGCATAATGCCACGGCAGAAAAGACAGTTTCATCTCAGGAGCCTGTTGCAACAGGATTAACTAGCTCAGGTGGATTAGTGGTTTGGCATTTCTAGTTTCCCTCCAGTTCTACAATTAACAAATCTAGATGTAACGTGTGCATTTGTGAACGATATTCCTTTTCATACTGTTGAGGACACCACAGATTCTATTAAACTTAACATTTTTTGATATAATTTTTCTTACATTAAAACTTACATGATCATCTTGTCCATTCTATGCAAAAAAACGCCTAAGGTTCTTACTTAGTATATAAGCTGTACGGCATGCAGGAATGTATAAGAAACAGGAAAATTATAGGAAAAAATCTTGCTTTTAAATGACTGTTAGAACACTTTTCTGATTTGTCTTTGTTTTGTTCACTTCTGCAAGCAGAAGAATAACTTAAATAGGGCTTCAGTAAATGTAGCAGCTTTGGAAGTTTGTGTCTTATAATTTTTCATGATGACAGCTTATAATGACATATACTGTTATGTTGCCAAGTCTCATTAGTGTAAGCTATCAGAACGTTAGTGCTGTCATTTTCTTAGGCTGCCCTGTTTATGCTATGACATCCTTGTTTCAAATCAAACATCTGCTCTTTGTGTTTACAACCAAGCTGAAGAATGCTGGTTGTGTTGTACAGTAAGCAAATGCCAATATTTTTCAATTTTTCCAGACAAAGAAGTTGATGATGTGAAAAGGATCTCTTTTCTTCAGCATGTACTGAATCTTTTTTTCCAATATTTGAAACTACAGTATTTTATACAATATTTATTTTAATAAATAATGAATTCATTAAGATTTATGAAAATAAAGTGTACATTAGTCTACACTGTAAAATAAATTTTTATTCTAATTTAACCATCTTGCTCTTGTAATTTAATTCACAAAATTCCTAGTACAACAATAACTACAACATGGTTCTTATTAATGACAATTTGAGTACCTCATTACTTTAACTTCTAGGAAATAAGAGAAGTAAAATATGGATTTTTTTTCTAATAAGTTATGATCTTGAAATGTAGTTTAATTATGTGATTCATTCTCAGGAAAACAAATGCATCTTCAGTGCTTTTATGAAGAAATTGCCAGTTAATTCCCTTCTTCCTAGAATACTGCTGTCTGCCTAGAACTACCAAGGATACATTTCCTATTCATGTATATGGTAAGAACACTGTCTGAAATGCTTGAAAAAAAGAACACCAAAGAGTTCTAATTCAGAAAATATTGATTATTGTTTTTGAAAGATTTGCAGCAAGAGTCTCCTCTATATCAATAGTAATTTAAAAAATTACTAATGTTTGGAACAGAAAAAAATGAGAGACAAATACTAAAAGAATTTAAAAATATTTTGGATTTTTTTTTTAAAGCAGTGAGCTCAGGTTTTAAGGTCATGTTCACATTTCAAATTTAGTATCTCCCTGAAAATACTACAAGAAATGTGATGTCCATGGCATGTGCCTTCACAAACAAAACAATACTCTGTGATTTATTTGATACCTACACAATCAAGAAGGTCCGTCTCTGGATGAAAAAGGTGGAATGATGTTGAACTTTTGGGAGGTCTAAGAAGTCAGTAGTAAAAGATCTGTATAGTGGAATTAATTAATTAATTGGGGAGCTTTTAATTGCTGAATTGCTGAAATGCAAACTTATATACATCTGGAAAAAGAACAGCTTCAACTGAATTTTTAGTAGGATTTTTTTTTTTCATAGACAGTCCTCTTAATATAGAAGGCTGCAAACTAAAAGCCCTAAATTTAAGCCTTTGTTTTGAAAGTAGGACTTGTCATATAGTTCTACAATCTACAGATTATTTGCAGAATGTTGGGGGGGGACAAATTTGAGAGAAAGATTTCTAGGGAAAAAAGAAAACAGACTCTCATGTCATTGTTGTCATAGAATCATAGAATCAAAGAATCATAGAATCATAGAACAGTTTGGTTTGGAAGGGACCTTAAAGATCATCGAGTTCCAATCCCCTTGCCTTGGGCAGGGACACCTTCCACTATACCAGGTTGATCAAAGCCTCATCCAGCCTGGCCTTGACCACCTCCAGGGATGGGGCATCCACAACTTCTGTTGTAAAAAGGTTTTTTTTTCCACATTTCTTCAGACCTGATCCAAGACAGACATCAGGGTAAAAAATGGCATTTATAAACAAAATTCAAAAAGGACAAACTTCAGATCCCAGCTGAGGTCTAGCAGCCATCATACTGCAGTTCTCTTTATTTTTTCTCTTTGGGGGAAAAGGATTGTAGAATCACAGAATATCTCAAGTCAGAAGGGATCAACAAGGATCATTGAGTACAACTCTCTGCTCCTCATAGGACTACCTAAAACTAAACTATGCCACTAAGAGTGTCATTCAGATGCTCCTTGAACTCTTATAGATTGGGTGCCGTGATCACTTCCCTGGAGAGCCTGTTCCAGTGACCAATGACCCTCTCAGGGAAGAACCTTTTCCTAATGTCTAATCTGAACTTCCCCATAGAGGATATCAACACCTCTCCCTCCAGTGCACATCCTGAGGATGCTGTAGACTGCAATGAGATCAACCCTCAGCTTTCTCTTCTCCAAGCTGAATAAACCAAGTGACATCAGCTGCTCCTCATAAGTCTTGCCATTGAGGCAATGGCATTTTAGTTTGACCATTTTGTTTTCTTCTCAATCCCCCTGTGGAAAGTGGATGAACTACTCTTGTCCATCTGGAAATGCAGAAAGAGGAAATAGCTTTATCCTGAAAGTATTTTTGCAACTGCTAAAATGCGACATTATCCTACAACAGTATGATCGTTATTTTGGCAAGTATGGGGGAAATAATAGATTTCAAATTCTCCAGCTGAGATGCTATGTTTTTTCCTAACGTGCCATTTGGTGAAGTTGATGTATTAATTTATGCTGGCTTAGCCTGAAGATGGTTTCTGTGTAGAGTCTGTTTATAACAGTGTTGAATAAATGAAGGTGAAAAATTTATTTTTCAGTCACAGATTGTGGCTGAGGTATTGTTCAGTAAACTGAAGGCAAGAGCAGGAGGCTGGCAGCATGCCATCCCCATGCCAAGATACTTCTGAAATGTATTTACTTCCCATTTGTGTCGCACTCACTCACTCACTGGTAGCAGCAGTGATGGTAAGCCTACAAAAGCGTCTGCAGGAAACTGGAAAAAAGGGAGCTAGAAGTTGTAATGACTACTATTTTGAACTAAACAGATCCAAAAAGATTTGAAATATTAATAAGAAGGCTTTGAAAGTTTTCAAAACAAAACCAGAAAATAAGATATAACTACAAAATGACACACAAAATGGGACATGCCAGCAAAACTTTACAATGTGAAAGGACAAACAATTGGGTTAAATTAAAATTAGTATAATTCTATTTAGAGTGCATTGACTAAAGACACCACATATATCTCGCACAATATACCCGACTTGACTTTTGTTCTAGATGCTTCAGTTCTCCTAAAAGCTGTTATGGAGCTCTTTCTTTTCATATCACTGTCACGTATATAAACATATACGTATTAGAAATAAATAAGAATTTAAAGAAGTAGGCTCAAGACCAAAGATGAAAAAATTGCCACAATCAATATCATATTATTCTGAACAAGAACCTCAGGATACTGATGACTTGTCATAATAACTCACTGATCCAATGCTTTTTTGAAGCCCAAATCTGTAGACCTCAGGACTCAGAGGACCCTTGGAAGTACAAACATAACACTAGAGAAAAATATTCCAGTGGATATAATATATATGTATTTGAATTCTATTACTGTATACAAGTAAGTGTTAGCTTCAGTGTAACTGGAATAATAATAACTCCTTACTACATTTTGATTAGACTCCTAAGGCCTTAATTAGACTAATAAAAAGTTATTGGTTCCACATGTAGGGCACGTTCCTTTTTACTATCAACAAGAATTTGAGTGTAACAAGGAAGGAAGGAGAATTAAATTAAAATAAAAGAAAACAAAACTGAGATTTCATTTGACAATTCTCTTTGCATGAGCTAGATTTAATCTGTTAGCAGTTGTTGTTGTCTGCAGTTATTGACCTGTCTTTCCAATGCAATAGTCACAGAACCCTATACTTTCACACATCTTTATTCAGACATTCCAGGATGAACCTTGTCTCTTAAAGCACTGTTGGGAATCAAATTATCAGTGGAGACTTGCCTAAATTTATTGAATAATCAATTAACCTAACATGCTTGTTCCAACAAGGAGTTTGTATGTATATTTGATTTAAAAACTCTCACCAGTTTTTACTTCCTTTAGATTCCTTTGAAAATCTTTCTGCTCACACTCTAAGCTCTTCTTCAGGTGGTCCCATGACTATTCCTTTAATATAATCATGGTAAGGTTTTATAATCCATGTCTAAAAGGCAGGACCTAATGATACACAATGCTGGAAAAAAGAAGAGGAGGTATTCAGACAGGAAATAAGGAGAAAGGGGTTTTATACTATTGGGTGAATTATCTAGTGCCTAGAGTTTTGATGAATTCTCTCTCCTTTTCAGTAAGACTGGATGCTTTCTAAAGAAAGGTCCCTATAACTTTATTGCCAGCTGATAACATTCCTTGTCCTAGATTTTAGAGAAGAGGCAAGGTACAGTGGTCTTTTTTTTTTTTTTTTTTTTTTTTTTTTTTTTTTTTTTTTGGGGGGGGGGAAATGATGGTGCGGATGCATATGAATGCACTGATAACAAAACTGCCTATTCTGATACAGAGCAGGCTCACTTTTCTTCAGGGTGCATAGCCTGCAATCCACTCATCGCTCCTGAGTGTTGGTTTGAGTAAGGCAGTGTGGTGACGCTGAAATAGGAGGGGTGAACCTCACCTAAAACCCAGAAAGGTTGTGCAAACTATGGTGACATAATGCCCTCCTGTCTCATTAGGAGTTATTCACTGTAGGAGTCTCACCTGTGCTTACACACAACAGAGAGAAAAAAAACAGTTTTTAAGTTCTTCAGTGGCAGTGATATGATAATAGCATGCTTTCATGCTAGAAGGTTTTTGAAAAGGCCTGAGTTTCTCACTGCTGTATTGATGTTGTTAGAATTGAAGTTGAGCACTGTGTAACTGCAAGAACTGCAGAGCAGTACAGGACAAAAATGCACTATATGCTGTTAGATACATAATGGAGCCACAAGATTCTGTTTGTGTTCCTTCACTAATGTAGAATTTAGACCTGCTACATGGTTTGCTGTCCTTCTTCTGTACTAATCCTTCTTCTAAAGACAGATCAGTTTTGCAAGTTGTAAACTTTGTTTCTCTTAAAACTGATAAAGCATCTACATAGGAAGATTTTTCTACTTCTCCCACATTCATAAAGAAAATGATATATGAATGTATTCTTTCTACCCTACCACAAGAGACCTTTTGTCCCTCAAAATATCTCAGAGGAACAGTCATAAGGAAATGCAAGTGCCTAATACATCTTAAGTAGTAGTATACATTGCTAAATACTTCCCTAGCCAATTTTATTCATTAGAGAAGCTCTTAATGACATTGAAATAGGGAGAGCTCTTCATAATTATGATTTCTGTGTCCCCTGCTTTATTCCTCTGGGATTAGTGGTCTTCTAATTTATGGCCAGCTAGACCGTTCTTGAATGTCTGCCATTTCTACTGCCTTTGTAGTGCCTGAAATGATTTCCCGTCTTTTTTTCTAAGAGTAAACTAATCACCATCATTTACTGTAGGGACATAAATGTTTAGATTTCTAGAATATGCATTGTCTTCTTTATCCTCTCTTTTTATTACAGGGATAACAATGACAATGTCAACAGTTTCACATCCAACAGATAACCAAACTCTTTCATTTGCTCTTCTCCCTTGTAACATCAGTGAAGGGGGGAGAGGTCATGACAGACTCATAGAATCACATTGTACTGGTTTTGGCTAGAATAGAGTTCACTTTCTTTGTAGTAGCTAGTATGGGACTACATTTAGGATTTGTGCTGAAAACAGCGTTAATACAGAGATGTTTTCATTATTGCTGAGCAGTGCTTACACAGCATCAAGGCGTTTTCTGCTTCTCCCATCACCCCACCAGCAAGTAGGCTGGGGGTGCACAAGAAGTTTAGAGGGGACACAGCTGGGACAGCAGACCCCAACTGACCAAAGGGATATTACATACCACATGACTAGCTCAGCGTATAAAGCCAGGGGAAGAAGAAAGAAGAGGTGACGTTCTGAGTTATGGCATTTTGTCTTCCCACATAACTGTTACGTGTGATGGAGTCCCGCTTTCTTAGAGATAGCTGAACATCTGCTGATGGAAAGTTGTGAATTAATTCCTTGTTTTGCTTTACTTTAGCATGGCTTTTTCTTTACCTATTAAACCATCTTTATCTCAACCCATGAGTTTTCTCACTTTTCTGATTTCCTTCCCCATCCCACTGGGGTGGGGGAGTGAGCGAGCTGCTGTTTGGGGCTTATTGTCAGCTGGGTTAAACCATGACACCATGCTGCAAGGACTAAGCCACAGGTAGAGACCACATTGAACGGAGCAATAGGGACAATGAAAAGGAAAGCAGGAAGTATGTACTTTCTGACAGCAGAGAGGACTTATTCTCCACTTGCATGTTTGCAGCTTCTGAAGAGACATATGTGCCCTAGCAACAGGTGAGGAGGAACAGCTCTCGGAACGGAAGCACCAGTGTTGAGGCTGAAACAAGTATCTGCACCAAACACAGTGACAGATGATAGTGACTGGAGATCATGTCCTGCAGTGAATGGGAGCCACCATCTGCTAACCTGACCCTATATCCTGGGAGTTTTGCTGTCTGGTGAGTGCTCAGATGTGGGATGTTGATGAGAGATTGATAAGTTTTTTCCAGTCCTCATACTATTAGCTCTTGCTGCTCACAGTGTGCCATTGCAGCAAAGACCAACAGCATCCCGTGTTGCATTAGCAAGAGTATAGCCAGCAGTTCAAGAAAAATGAGCCTTCCTCTCTGTTCAGAACTGAGTCCACATATGGAGTACTGTGTTCAGTACTGGGTTTCCTAGTACATGAAACACATGGACACACTGGAGCGTGTCCAGCAGAGACAACCTAAATTGTCAGGGGTGATACAGAGAGATTCTAAGGTAACTTGATTTGTGCAGGCTGCAGAAGAGAAAGGGGAGGTCTCATTGCTGTCTCCAGCTAACTAATACGGGTGTATAAAGAAAACGAAGTGGGACTCCTCTCAAAGATTCAGTGATAGTACACAAGCTAGAATACTTAAAAATCTGACTGCGTATAACAAAATGCTTTGTCACGTGGGTGATCAAGCCCAGGAACAGGCTGCCCAGAGAAGCTGTAGAAATTCCGTAACCGGAGATATTCAAAGCTCCAACTTGGAAAAGGCCCTGAATGCCTTAGTCTAATTTGACCAGATTTGAGGAGAGCATTAGAATCTATAACCTCCAGATGCCCCTTCCAACCTGAATGATTCGTTATTCTATTGTTGTGATTTTAAGGCCAGCCAACAATAAGCACCACACAGCGTCTCTCTCTCTCCAGCCCTCTGATGGGATGGGGAGGACAATCAGAAGAACAAAGGGTGAAAAAAACCTTGTGGGCTGAGGCAAGGGCAGGGAGGGTTCACTCGCCACTTATGGTCCTGGGCAAGAAACAGACATGACTTGGGGAAAACACAAAACCAATTTAATTTGTTAACAAAACCAGAGCAAGATAATGAGAAAGACAACTACATCTTAAAAAGGCACCTCTCCCCCACCCCTCCCTTCTTCCTGGGCTCAAAGGCTTTGTTCCCCATTCCTCTACCTTCTTACCTCCAGCGACACAGGGGGCAGGGAATGGGGGTTGCAGTTAGTCCATCATGTGTTGTTTCTGCCGCTCCTTCCTCCTCAGGGGAGGGCTCCTCACAGTTTTCCCTTCTTCAGTGTGGGGTCCCTCTCAAGGGAGAGTCCTTCACAAACTGCTCCAATGTGAGTCCTTCCCATGGGTTACAATTCTCCACTAACTCTCTGGTGTGGGTCCTTTCCATGGAGTCACAGCCTCCTCTGGGGGCAGCCACCTTCTCCAGTGTAGGATCCTCTGTGGGCTCATACAGGGTCATACCTGCTCCACCATTAAATCTCCATGAGCTGTGGGCAAGCTCTGCTCCCCATGGGCTGCATGGGGACAAATGTGCTTCACCATGAGTCTTCACCACGAGCCGCAGGGGAATCTCTGCTCTAGCACCCGCTCCCTTTCCTTTCTCTTCACCTACCTTCGTGTCTGCGTAGTTATCTCTCTCATATCCCACTCCTTTCTCCACTACAGGTTCTTTTGCTGGCTCCTGAAAAACACCTGCCAGCACTTGGGTGGAAGCTGTGCTGGGTCAGCTGGAGGCTGTGCCAGCAGGCAGCAGGCAGCTGGACAGACTGGCTGGGGCCGGGCCCCCCCGGGGGCCTGCCCGAGGGCCCTCCCGGGACCCCGCCTGCCACTCCATGCGCTGTGCCCCCTCTTAAATGTGTCGTTCGCAGCGGTGCTGACTGTCTCAGCCTTGGTCAGAGGCAGGTCCAACCTGGAGCCGGGGTAACTTCCAGCAGCTTCTCACAGGGACCATCTCTGTAGTTCCCTCCCCTGCTACCAGAACAGATTTGGAGCAGGGGGAACTCTTAGCAGTTACTTACAGGAGCCATCATTGTAGCCCCTCCCCCGCTACCAAAAAGCCCACCACACAAAACCACATCTATGATTACACCCACTTCTTTCTATTTTACACCACTTACAGCTGTTCCTCCCAAAAATATGTCCTCCATTGGAGGATGTCTCTGTGTGAATTTCGGTGGCAGTTGCATTGTCTGTGTATAATGGTGCCGCATTACATTTAAGTCAATTAGTTGCTCACTTCTTAGCCTGAAAAAAAAAGTTTCCATGTGTCTTGTAGGACGTATTGTGTGGCTACAATGTGGAAGTTAAAATTTGTTCTTTTGTTGTCTTATAGGCTAGAATGAATGATTACACAGAATACACTGTGTGCTTAGATTAAAACAACCTAATCTGATTATATATCTAGTATAAAATTTAGCCTGTGGGTTTTGTTACATCCTAGTTGAAGTTAATAGTGACTGCATCCTAGTTCACTTAAACAGGAAAGCTGTTTTAAGCATGTACGGAACAGCTTGTTTTTAAACAAATTGAGAGAGCTGTCCTCTAATATTGTGAGTTTTGTGTTCACTGGGTAAGAAACAACTCAAATTAGGAACCTCACGAAAAAGCAGATGTTCTTCATGTAGGGCTACTCAACTCAGGAAAAAATAAGAATGATGTACATAAATGAATATTTAAGATTTTCTCCTTTGCATGCATAGCTAAATCTTACTAATGCTGTGAATTAAACCATGCTACCTCTTTCTAGCTGCATATAAAAATAAGAATGTTCCAAATTGCAATTTGTTATTCCCCTTTTTTCTGATATTAACTTTATTATATAGAATTATATACATAAAAATATATGTGTCTATGTAAATATATAATATAATATTAAACAAGCATTTCCCAAGTGCTGGGGTATTTTTGGTAAACATAAGACCCATTGGTGACTTGGAGACCAATAAAGAAATAGGACAAAATGAGCTTCTCTGATACAGAATGTCTGAAATAATAAGCTAGGAAGCTCACATGGAACAGTTTTCCTGAAGGTAAAATGGATTTAGGCGTTATTTCTGGAACAGTGTGTCTCTATACCATTTTTAATATCAGCTAGAGATCACGCGAGTCTGAACCTAACCTACTTTCTGCTAAATAAATATGCCCCAAGATACTACTAATGCATAAATGTAAAGTGACTTCACCATCATGATGGCCCCTTCTCTCAGCAAAGTGCTTGTGTTTGTAATGATTGCAAATTGTTCCCTAAAAAGAGATATTTTTATGAAACCTGTTCTCAAATCTCTGTAGCCAGAGAAAATGTTGGACTCATAGCAGTTTCATCTGGTGTTGCTTTGCATATTATCATTTGGCATGATTCTGTCCTAGTAAATTCCAGGTTTGGAGATAGAATGACTATCAAAATTTTGATCTTATATAAATAAGAATTAAATCCATACAGACCACAGATTATGCTGTTTTTATCTAGCTAGCACATTAATTGCAATACATCCTCACAATATCACTCACTGGATTTACACATACTGGGGAATTTGGTATCACCCATAGAAAACAAACATTTTTTCATAAATGGCCTAAAAATTTAAACATTTGCAAGGCTTGACTTCAAAGTTCTAGAAGTGGGAGAAAAGACATTAAATGTTACAGAGTAGTCCTTGTGGGAATGTGTTAAGTAGTTCACTGAACAGAGATTGCATTGGCATTCTCAAGTTTTACTAGGTGAGTTTGAAGATTCAGTTTCAGGCTGTGATGCCTTCATTCATATGTCTAAGTATAGTTGTCTGCAAGTGAGCAGGCTTTCAGTTTCCCAGTTTAATTACTGAAGGTCTTGTCTGTTCAGCTGGTAAAGGCTGGTGAAAGATCCAGCTCTTTGCCATGCAGAGGAATTGGTCACCTCAGTCTCATAAGGCTCCACACTCTCAGATGACCAAAAAACCAATCATGTTAGATGTTAAAGTTACCCCTAGGTAGAGCAAGCTCAATTTAGTAGCTAACACACGGGTCACCCAAGCAGCAGAACCCACCGTAGGATATCCTATGTGTCCTGCAGATGCTGCTAAAGAGGGCACAAGTCATCTTTTGAGCCTGTGTCTTACCTGATGGCACCGACACAGAGCTAACAGAAGTGACTCAAGGCTGGTAAAAGACCTCTGCCTTTTTGAGGTGGCAGGTGAAGATGATGTAGAAGGTTCTGGGACATTGTAAATGGCACTAGGTTTGCCATTTAAGTAACTGAATTTGTACCAACATGCTGACAGCTGAATTTTAAGCAGTTTAATTTCAAACTGATTCCCACTCCTAACACAGAATAATTATAGCCTTTGTCTTTTAAGTTTATTTGCTTATTCAGTTTATTTTCAGGATCCCACCTTTTAGTATTTGTTTCCAAATATTCTCTGATGCTTGCTGTTACTTTATAAAGAAAATGGTTTCCTATTTTTCTATTTCAAAGTGATATGTGGTAAATATATTCTTAAGTTCATACAGCTTTTAAGCATGCACAAACACACGTGAAATATCACAGTCGTCTCTTTCTTGTTTTGCCCAATTCTGTATTCATAACAGTTACTGTGAAATACTTATTACTGTATTAGGCAATGAAGTAATAAATGAAATTTGTGTTTCCTGTAGGCCATATACTTTTTTTACAGTATTAATTGGTGGATTTAACCTTGAACTCATACCCTCTAGAGGCACTTCTCTCTTACAACACATGTAATTTTAAGTTATCAGAAAGAAGTCTGAAGTCCTGAAAGCAAACACAGAACTAATTCCCAGCTGAAACAATGAACTGAAATGTCACCGATGGCTCTAACCCTATTGTAGAGCTACATAGAACTTTTAGATACAAAATATGATACTGAAATAAGATTTTTTTGTGTCCACTGTGCATTTGATAGTTGCTGGTGTGCATCTGAGCAAAAAAAAAAAACAATAGATGGGGTCAGATATTAATTTTGGAGCTTTGTATTGTTTTTAAAGTTGTGCCTATTTCTAAAACAGAACTGAAAGTGTTCCTATTAGCTAATGAGAAAGAATTTTTAGAGAGTTGCAATTTTTTTTTTTTTTTACTATTAGACTAAGTATAACTGGGAAAAAATTGACAAGCTTTTGGGTATGCGAGACTTTCTTCAGGTTTAAAATAGAAACAGAAGCCTTCAAGCTAAATACTAGGTAAGAGCATCGCTCTGGGTTTAACTCCATTATGCTAATCATTTAAACAAATTGAAGAAAAGGCATCTAGCTCTAGTGGAGCTTAGGGGGATGTGGGTGAGATTCCTAGCTCCTACGGGAAAGAGAGAGGCAGTTAATTATCACTTTTGGCATAGCAAAGAGGAGGATGAAGGCTAGGCAAAATCAGTATGTTATCAAACTGGCGTTTCTACTGAGTCTGCAAGTTTTAGTACCAAGTAGAACTATAATTTAGCTCACATGCTTGTCTTTTGAGAGAACTGTGTGTGTCACCTTTGAATAAGGATTTGAAAGGTAGAGGGTGAGGTCTCCTAGATGTAATTGTTTGAAATTCCTCTCTACCGTTTGATTTGCTTGATTTCAATATCAGGGATTCCATTAAAACCTTTGGCAGTTGGAATTATGTATGAAATAAGGACATATATGTGTGGGTTCTGTGGCTTTTCTTCTGCTTCTGTTGTGGGCGAGTTAAAGGAGTAGGCAGTGGAAAAGGGTGTGAGAGAACTCCTCTGGAAAAAGCATGCGAAATAAAAAACTCTAAGAGAAGGATAAGATTTCCTTAGATGGTACTGGATCATGCAGGTCAGTCAAACTACTCCAGGAAGATGTATTTCTTTATTTTACTTCTAGGATTTCACAATATGGGTTAAATGAGTATAAAAACCTGTGTTTGAGTTTTTTACTGTCTGAATATAGGGTCAATTTGAGTGAAATCCAAAGTTCAGACTAGCATTTGAGGTCTGTAGTAAGCCCCACTGAAGTTTTATAACCCTTAAAATATACATCAGTACCCTGCATCACACTGTCATTTTGCCAGCCCCTCCTCTTCCATCACATCAAGTATAAACTACTTCAGAATCTGCTATGATTCCTTACTCACTTTAAATAGTTGATGGATAGATCCATTTGTTCCATTGCACTAGTTTCTATCACCTTCATCTTCCAAACAGGGAAGTTAATGTGTTTAGGTTTTTTGTGCTATCCTTTTCTGACTTCAGGGTTCAGTGAAGGCTCACTGGTATATTTTTGCCACCACCAGAAAGCTACCAGAAGCCCTCAGCAGCTGCTCAGACCGCTTCATCATTATTGTGATGACTATGCTGAC
Source organism: Pterocles gutturalis (assembly GCF_000699245.1). Classification (NCBI taxonomy): domain Eukaryota; kingdom Metazoa; phylum Chordata; class Aves; order Pterocliformes; family Pteroclidae; genus Pterocles; species Pterocles gutturalis. Next base: position 18,979 of record NW_010100314.1, read on the forward strand.
AGTTAAGCTATCTTCATATGCCATTGTGCAGATCAGTATTGTATGAGTTTTATCTCCATACCTTCTGTATTTCTTCCTATCATGTGTCTTACACTGAAGTTTTAAATAAATTTATGAACTAGTTATTCTTTTCCAATTTCATACAGTTCAGTCTTGGTCATATATACTAAAATAGATTTTGATTGTCATGGTTAAACATTGCGGGAAATAATCGGAATGATGCTATTACTGGAAGTTGCTGACACATAAATCTTTAGAGAGATTCTTCTTATTTGCTGAGATTTTTGCCACTGAGAGTATCCTTGAGAACTTAACAAAAAAGTTAGAAATATATGTCATGGAAAACCTGTAAAATATGAAGACCAATATTAAAACTGTCACATAATCACATCTGCACATTTAAGCCTTCTAAAGTCTATAGTTATTTGTGTTTAATGATCAAATGCATCACGCTCCGAAAAGATCATCTATCATATATGTAACAGTTAATTTGATAGAGTTTCTAGTGAAGGCAAGATCAGGAGAAAGAGGAAACCCTAAATCTTGAAGAAAATGATGGGTCTTCTTTTGAAGTATGTTCCATCCAAAAGAGAGAATATCAAAGAAAACTCACACCCATAGTAAATACCTGAGTGCTTGATGGTACTCCAGTTTGTGACTATTTTTTTTATCCTTAATGGGTAACTTCTAATGTTTGATATGAACAAATATGAATAAAGACTTCAAACATCAGTCTTCAGTATGTTGTCTGAAAACATTGGTAAAAAATTATCTCATTGAGGCAAGACCTCAGTCAAGATGCTTGATATTGTTACTGGTTTAATACATAACAAAAAGAAACTGATTTGTCAAAAAGAAATGGTGGATTTTGAGAGGCAGTGGGGTAGAAATTTTAATCTCCTAAAATGGCAAGTGCAATTTGCTGCACACTTAAAATTACTGTGTGGCACATAAGGACTAGTGAATCATTATAAACCAATTAATACTGTTTAATTATTTAATATTAATTGTGTAATCACACTGAGCTTGGGAATAATACCTTTATTAGCTTTCTGTGAATAAAGGCAAGAAGAAAAATCTCTATGAGTATCTCAGTCATAGCTGTTCATTGGTAGCATAGAAAAAAGGGACAAAATGCTTCCAGCTTTCTTTAATTCCCATCTACTCTGCAAATAAGCACCATAGGTTTTTGCTTTCGAAAATAGTGACAATAAGTCTTGTCATACAAAACTATCTAACACTGTTGATTTTATATTGTGCAGCAGAAAATTACCAAAAAATAACAGCATTCACCTGTTTCAAAAGCACCAGACCGCACCATGAACATTTGATGTAGCTTTTTGTTCTCTGCTGGGTTTTCTGAAAGGGGAAAATTAATCTTGGAAATATGCTGAATAGTTCTAAATAATTTAGGTAGCTGAAAATTGGAAAGCATGCCAGATAAAAAGCAAAGCTCATAGGACTTTTTCCCTAACATTTCAATAGCTAAATTCTGGTAGGAAGGGGCAGGTAGCTGCTGATGCTCTCAGACCTGGAACAGGCACTATTATCATGATACCTGTACCCAATTCAACCATTGGATCTGAGACAGGGGGATTTAAACCTAACAAGGGATCAAAGAATAGCTGATTGAGAATAGCTGTTCAGACAATATATAATTAACATTTGCCGTGCCTGCGAAGACAGGATGAGAGGATCAAAGCTGTGATGATAGGGGAGGGACTGCTAACCCAAACGAGAGGAGAGCATACAATACCTGCAAGATAAAGAAGACTGCTTGGGCCTCTAAACAAGCTGGGAACCGTCCTGGTTCTTTGGACTGAGACCAAGAGACCAGGGCGCAGAAGGACTCTTTAGCTAATTGTGTTATGAAGCGGGGCTAGGTGGGGCTAGGTAATTAATATGAATGAATGGATTAAGAAACTTAATGCATATGCAACATTTTGGGGAATAAATAGAGGGATAGGTTTTGCGAAAAGATGCGCGTATCTTTGGTGGAGCTATCCCCCATGCGCCTCAGCGCTGAATAAACTATATACCTACTTTAGAACTTTCACGAGTTCTGGAGTTTTTCTGCTTCAGATCCAATCATTTAAGTACCCACCACTAACTCCTTTTCTGATCCTGGAAGTAGGTTGGGCACTTGGAGTATGATAAGAACAAGAGATTTGGTTTATCATTTATTTAGACTGCACCTTGCAGTGGTCAAGCACAAGGCTGCCCAGCAAGGCAAAAAGAAAGAAAAAAAAAAAAAGAGCTCCAGTCACCGAACTTGTATATCCCATCCTCTTATACTGTTTCTTGACCATCCTTTTTGTTCCTCTTGACCCCCCTTTCTCCTTTCAAATCTCCTGCAAATAAACAACCGACCTTTAATTACATTTTCTTCCTTGATCGCAATTTTACTTCATCTGTGCCCAGTCTTGGTAGTTCTGATAGCGTGACCTGGATCATCTCTGCCTCTCATGATGTCACAGATAGGGTTACCAAGGCACGGCTGGCCTTGCAGGACTCTGCTCCCCCAAAGTTGGCAGTGCACCCCTTCAGCTGTCTGTGACATTTGTCTGTTTCTCATGTTTCTCCCTTAGCTCCCTTTGCAATCTCTCAGATCTTCTTGTTGTTACTTGTCTTGTCCAGCAATTTCTCATGTCATGTCTAGTGTTTTTTCTGCAGTTCTAACAAATTCAACCTGCGTTTCAGGAGATTCATAGTGTTTACAGTGAATGGAGAACATGCGACTTATGAATTAGTAAAACTCATTCACCTCACTCATAACAATGGAAGCTGTTGTCCTTATGTGGGCTTTAAAATTGCTCTCATATTTTCAGATTGTTAACACAAAAATAAATTCATAATGGGTCACATTGTTGTGAGACTTCATGTGATTTACACAGTTGAAGTCACTCCATTCTCCCTCATCCCCATAGCTCCACAAAAGCACTGAGCTTTTCTCTAAAGTGTAACTGAGATAGTTACCAGTCTGCTACCTTCCTTGACAGCCTTTGTGAACACAATGAAGCTGTCAGCTGTCACAGCAGATTGATGATGGCAAAGTCATTTTTTTTCTTCTATTATTGCTTAATATTTCAATTTGATGTGGCCTTCTTCTATAATCCTTCAGACAGGTGATTTACTGTGTCTTTATTGTTATTTATGTGGCTTTCCGAACACTGTGTGATATCACAGGTTGATGACAAACAACATTGTCATCTGTAGGAAAACTAAATAGTTCCGTCAGCTGCTCCTCAAAGGACTTGTGCTCTCGACCAGCTTGGTTGCTCTTCTTTGGACACACTCAAGCACCTCAATGTTTTTCCTGTAGTGAGGGGCCTGAAACTGAGCATAATATTCAAGGTGTGGCGTCACTGATGATGAATACAAAGGGATAGTCACTTCCCTAGTCTTGTTGACCACACTGTTTCTGATACAATTATACTGGAATGAAATATGTAAAGAAACATTTTAACTATGTAAAGGAATTCCAATGTGAAGTGCATAATTATTTATCTATAATCTAAAATATTAAGTGATGTTGGGGGCAGTTATTTTAAAAACAGGGAAACTGACAGTCTTCAGCAATTTTTTAAAAGGTATTATAATATAATTCTGTATTGGACATGACATATTGCAACACTCTCACAAACACACACACATACATGTATTGATATGATATGATATGATATACACATAATATTATTGGAGAATTGAGTGTAAAACTATTGACACATCTTTATTCACTAGATATATAGATGAGATAACTCACTATTGCCTAACTGGAGCTTCTGAAAATAATTCTCTGAACCATGAAATATAATTCTTTAAACAGCAATACCCTTATTTTTCTTAACTGTGTGTAAATTAAAGAAAAGCTAGTAGAACACACTTGTAAATTTTTACCAAGAAAGTCATTAATCGGAGTGAATAAAAGTATTGGAATAGGACACTTAGTTACAAAATTCCTGTATTTCCATCATACAGGTATTAAAAATCTGGAATATAGAAAAGCCACTGCTAAAACAGGCGGTAGCAAAAGGTAAATTCATATGGCACATCATGTTTTTCAAGGTTTGCGGTTAGTTTGGTTTATCTTATCCAGCCAAAGGGAAGTGAAGCCACTTGAGAAATATTAGCTTCTGAAAACTGACAAATATATGTAGACTGTTTTCTTGGTCTGTAATAACTGTTGCAAAGACAGAGTGACTTTATACCTAGTTTACTGATCACTAAACCTCTAGCTTTTCTCTCTGCTATTTTTGAAAACATTAAATTGTTTACCATTTTAAGAAAGAAAATGGAAGCATAGTGGGAAGTAGGAATTACTGGACTGGAAGGAGAATCAGCTGATGAAATAGAAGCAGGAACCCAAAAAGAGCAGTTGATATGGATTATTGTTATTTTAAGCTACATGTGAATTTGTGTATAGAATGAAAAATAAAGCTGGATTACGTAGAAATATATCTACAGTTTATGTTATTTGGTGGCCTTTTGGTCATACAATGAAGGTGGAGATTTCCTTAATCTCACAATTTATACTTAGGAGTGCCACAGGAGTTACTGAAGGAGTTTTTTACACAACTTCACATCATCTGTGAGCTAATGGCCACAGACTGGAATACATTATCAGAGTGATGCAGCTTAGCAGCAGCAGAGCAGAGACACAGTCTTTCCATCAAAGCATTGAGAAACGGAAAAAGGGGAACAAACCCACTATGACTTGGAGGTTAGTACCTAGAGGATGGAAACACATGTCCAAAAAGACTGAATGTTTTCCTGCTGCCATCATCAAAAGTGAATCACAGTAGAGCTAGTAAGCACAGTAACATCAAGAGACGGCCCTGTTACATAAACTTAAATTTCTCTGTTTACTGTAGAAGCTAAACAACCTGTGGACAATGCAAGTATCAAAGCACCATAAAGAATTAAGTAAATTCCTATACCTAACCAGAGCCACAGCTTCCACTCTGTTTTTTGTTGTTTGTTTTTGTTGGTGGTTTTTCTTTGTTTCTTTTCTGTGAGGTTTGTTTGGGGGGTCTGTTTGTTAATTTTATTTCAAAATATTGTCATGTTTGATAGACCAACTACAAGAGACTGCTTACCCTCATAAATTAATCATATAGTGTTTAAGAGAGATGCAGCAAAGAATTCATTGTAGACGGAGACTCTTTGAGCTCAATTTACTTTGGAATGAGGTATTACTTTGTCACAATCTAGAGACACATGATTAAAAAAAGACATGAGACATATCTAGTTCAGGTGTTACTACATTAAGATGAACTGAATGGTTTGGGCATTTGAAACAGAAAAACTGACCAGTAAACAAACTAGTGTTTAAACTAAGTCAGTGCTGAATATCTTTAAAACCCAAGAAATCGTGTGAAAGAACTAATTAATTTTCTCAGGCAGAGCAACAGTCTAGGGATGTATTTTAGGAACTGCCCTAAATACATTTGAATACTTTGGTTTTGTGCTGGACTGTAGGCTAAGAGGCACAAGGATGTACTTAACAGTTTTTCATGTGGGTAATGATTGATAAACAAATAATGATACAGTTCCAGGTAAAAGCTGCTCAACTCAAGTGGTTTAAATCTAATAAAGATCAGTGCAGTTTATAGATTTATTAATGATGTGCAATTAATTGGAAATCAGTAACCTATATAATCGGGCTCAATACCAACAATACAAGAGAAAAACCATCACATTAGATATTCAAAATCAAGAAGTTAAAATGCTGACATTAAGGAATTAATGCCACTATGAAACTAATGTTGTGTTATGCTGAAAGAGATGACAGAGGTCTTGAATGTTTAATTGATATTGAAACATAGACAATAAGGAATACACCTGGACAGAAGATACTCTGTCTAGTTTACATGCATGGCTTGCCCTAAAAAACTCCAAGTGTTCATATTCCATAACTAGTTAGAGGAAAAGGAATAGTGCTATTAAAAGCCTTCAACTAAGTTTAGATATTTTTAGTGAAGATAAAACTTCAACTAAGTTTAGATATTCAGATAAAGTAGCCCTTTAGACCTCTTTAAAGTCACCAAATTCTGTCCCCATGGAATATGTGATAAAAAGCAGGTAGGTATATTACTTTAGGCAAAAACCTGTGAGTCTAAGTTAGGCAGTGTAGATAAATCCCAGTATTCTCAGAAGTGACATCAATTCCCATCGAACATCTTATTATGTAGGTTTATTACGATAATCTTTTAGATTATATTCTTGATTGTGCTTTCTTGGATTTTATTTTTCCTGATAGTAGGGGAAGAATTGCTAGCAAATAGAAGAATCCAGTTAAACAGGAATTAATTCATTATATCACTATCATCAATTTCTATGTCTGATCGAAGCAGATGATCACAGTGGTGCCTTTTAGTCTTGTAAATCTATAAACTAACATGCCTTTAAGGAAACTCAAAATAGTTATGAGGTTAAGGGCACAAATAATTGATTTATATGACTAATATCCCATTTTGTTTTATGATAATAGATTTAGGTATACATGCCAGTATGTAGTGGACAGTGACATCAAATAGAAAATCTCCTTTTATAGCTTACATATGTATATTTATGTCTCTGTAAAAAAAAATCTTGAAATTCCTAACAGAACAATAAACAGATGCTTTTTTTTAGCATGCCATGTTCTTGTATATTTTTTGTCAATTACATATCCCCATACCAATAGAAGAGTTATTCAAAAACAGTCCCTCAGAATACAACCTACATAATATAAAATATAACTTTAGTTCCAAAGAACAGTTTCTATTGCATACATTTGGTACTCAGCCATAAAATCTGCCCAATTGTGTAACTTCGTTCTACCTAAAAAGCTGCTCTTTATTATACAAAAATTTGATATTTACGTATTTGGATAAACACAGAATAAATTAAATTCTATTAAGATATGAAACAGATTTACATAATTTAAATAGAATTTAGATACATAATTAACAGAATAGTCAAAATATTTATTATAAAATACAGGTATGCAATGATCACTAGAGAAACCACTAAGTTTTTTTCACCCAAGTCTATTGCACATGCTACAAAACTTGAGCATGACTCTCTTGTTTAGTGGCATTTAGGATTCAAAAAATGGGGATAGACTGGATGCATATGGAGAAAGACATCTTCATGTATCATCAGCAGTAAGCTTCTGTTGCCTTAATGTGGGGCCACTTGAGATTGCTTTTGCAGCTGTGATGTAGCTTGGCCTTTAACCTTCCCTCTAGAAAAGCAGAGCTACCACATGTCATAACCGCCAGGTGTGTAACTCACATGATCTGGGTTTTCATAAACAGCACTAAGTATCTGCACAAGAACACATGGTGATGCATTGGCTCCATGAGGTCAGCCTTAGTGTGCTCCAGTGCCCTCAGCCATCCACACTGGCAATAGATGCTTATTTTTTTAGGCACAGATTTGCTTCCTTGGCTTCTATAATCATCTGTGAGAGAAAAATAAAATAACATTTCTGGAAGTGATTTGGTTTATTAAAAGGTAGAATTCTGAATTAAATCAGACTAATTGTACCCTAGAGTGGTCTATTTTTCACCTTAAAATTTAGTCTCTGACTAAAGATATGACGTCTAGTATATCTACAGTTGCCTATGTTGGTGAAATCTAAAATCACGTGATACAATTGTTACTGTACATAATCATGCACCAAGTGGTCCATACCTGTAGATATCTTCAGTATGTGTGTGTCATAAGAGGTACTGATGTTCCTTTCAAAGATTAGCTTTGATTAAGTACTTTAATTAAAAGTACTTAAAAGAATTTAGCCAGAAAAAAAATGTGAAGCCAGAATTCCTTCCAAACCAAAGAATACAGTCAGGAGGATGAAGATTAAAATCTCCTTTTCCAGTTGAAGGTAGATGAGAATGTATGTCTTACTGGCAGTGGAGAAAAAAGAGAAGAAAAGAAAGGATCTTCACTGTGTTACCTAGTTCTTAGGTTTGAATTTTAAAAACTTCCAACCAAGGAATTCCTAGATGTGAGGTTTCTCATCATCTAGACAGTGTTGAACCTATTGCACTATTCAAAGAGTATTTTCTGCTGTCTTTTTTGAAAGGAAAGATTGGACTATTCATCTGTTGCTATAGATACATCATAGTCACATAAATGTAGGAAGCCTATAGATTCCTAAACACTCAAAGATGCTTTGTTCAGGCTGTATTGGGCTACCAAAGCCTTCATGATAGTCAGAATTTCAGATGCATGTCTCATTTAGGTCCAGTGTTTCCTATTTTTCCATTTGCTTATTCACTTAGAAGACTTAGAAATCTAATTCGTTATTGTGAATTCTACCTGTAAAAAAATTAGCACCAATTATTACACTTATTATGTACCAGTTGAAAACACTTTTTGTGTGCCCTGCTTTCCTTTGGCTTCAGATCTCAAAGGCAATTTTACCCAATGTGGGTGTCTTGGTATACGGAATAATGCCCACAGTACTGAATTAAATAACCTGACATTTAAATATCTACCTATTATACTGTTCTGCAAGCTGGTTAACATTTCTGATGTTCCACTGAGGGAAAATTATTTTCAATCAGTGTTTCTGAAAGTATTTCTTGGGAAGGATATACCTATGTGCAAAACTCATCTCTGTAGGTATAACTACTTGTGTTCTTTACACTTAAGTTGTTGACTTCTGTTTGTAATGTAAACAACAGATAGAAGACAGTCAGCTAGCATTGCAATAACTTGCATGTTCATCCTGAGGTAAGCAGGTGTTAAAGATTGCCATTATAAGCGGTAGTTGCAATGTTATAGCAGTTATGCTATAACTGCAGTTAGAAAATCAGCAGCAAGTACATTCTGCATTTGACTAGTGTGAAATTTATTGGCTTTTGCCAACCTGGGATAGTGTGGTGATTAGAAATTTTTTTTTTGCAGTGTGGTAGACCAGCCTTTGGTCTGCAAACAGCCAATCCTATTTCTATTTCAAGAACCTATTTCAAACTATTACGACCTATTTCCAATTTAAAAATATCATCCAAGGTCCATTGGGGTGGAAATCATCTCATATATTAAGGCATTTAAACAGAGATTTCTAAATGTGTGTGCTGGCATCTAGCTAGACATTTGATTGAATTTCCTAGATGTAGATGTCTAGTGTAGTCTGAAATGTGTTGATATCCAAGGCATCCACAGAAGACTGCCAAATATGACAGTGATCCAGTGGTGGTCTTGTGGACTTCTGAAATGCAGGTGGAAGCTCATCAGATATTCTGAATATGAAGCTGGACAACCATGTTAGATAACAATCATACATAAATTTCTGCCTTAGAATAAGATGAATAACATACTCTGCTCCATCACCTGTACTCAGTGGTCATCTGTTCAGTTGTAACAGAACTGAACCCTAGACCTGTTTGCTCTACTATTCAAGTTTAAACACCTACTTGTGCAAATACCTTACATTTAAACACCTACTAATAGATATCATATTAATCCACTTGTCTTGAAAGACATGCAGTACTTTGTGGTGCATTTTGAAACTTTCTGTGTTTCATCCCCACAGAAAAGTTGTTGAAATGTAGCTCTTTAGTTAACAATATCATTGTGATTCCATTTGAAATATCCACATTTTTCTTCTATTCCTTCTTTGAAAATAAGAGAAAAACCTGAAGTAATTTTTCCCATGTCTGTTAATACATGAAATTTTATTTGCCATAAAATATCATCACTGATTTGTCCTTGTGTGGCCTGTAAATGATGTTTATTTTTCTTATATTTCTTGTGGTTAGTGCAGTAGAATTAGATAATATCCTCTCAACATCAAATAGTAATAGCTACCTAATCTTCCAGATTATTCAGACCCTACACTATCTAAAATATAAAGTATTGTTTGATTACCTACAAAATAATATTCCAAATTGTTACTAGAAAATCTGCTAGATTGATTTGGGTGATCCATCATTTCATAAAATAACACCACCAACAAGATGCTGCATTGAAAACATTTTCAATAACCTATCTGGTTTTCCCATTATTTTAGCAACAATAGTTACGAAAGCTGATGTTGGAATTTTGTTTTACAAAAATAAATATTGCAATCTAGCACCAAATTTATGAAATATTGTCCTTATCTTTACATTATTTGTATTTGAAGTACTAAAACACAATGCAAAATTAACTTGTTACTAGCAGAGAGAATATACTTATGTAGCAGGTAATAGATTTCAGAGTTCTCAAAAAGTTCATCCATTTGAAAGAGCAGCATATTCATAACCCGAAACAAAGTTCTTGTGCTGTCCTATCTGAAAGTTATCTTGTAGGAAAATTGAAAATTCTCCCTTCATGCACATTTTGTTTATTTTTCCTGTAACTTCATTTACATTCATTTTTACCTCTTTCCTCAACATTGGTAAGAGATAAGATGCAGGCTGCTGCTAGTCAGAGACATAAATAAAAATCAAGAGAGGCCGAAGATAACTTCCATAAGACTAACTTGATTTATTCCATAGAGACATTTTCCCATATGCTTTATTCTGTGTTTGCTCTTTTCTTGTACTTGCTTTCCATATGGCAGTCCCTCCTCCCAAAACATGTTCTCTTCTTTCAGTAGCATCTGAGGTTTTTGAAGAATGAATGAAAATCTGGGTCTACAATCAAGATATTTGTAATTGTGAGGTTGTGAGGACTGGAAATGATGATGAAACTTCTTATTTCACAGCCTAATAGCAATGAAAGATATATTTTAAATGTATTCCCATTCAGGTAATACATCGGATTACTATCTTCTTCATTCAAAACGTTCAAGTACATGGATGAGATAAAAACACTGTTTGAAAAAGAAAGTTTGTTTGTGGTAGTAAATGAGTCACAAGGTCACAAACCAAAATCATCCAGAAATACATACTTGTATCTATCACTAAATCTGGTTGAAGTATGGCTGTCCTTTACCAGGTTGCAATATGGCTATTATAATCTTTGTTTCAATTTCTGAAATTCTTATTAAATTTACTAATGCAACTTCCTTGTGTTGTATTTTGTGATCTTGCATCAGCCTGTTATTATGCCTCAAAAACTGCAAAACCTGAGCATGACATCCTTACATCTATATCATGCCTATAATCTCAGATATTTTACATTATCACATTTACACCTACAATGTTCTTGTCCTACTTTGTGACCATATTATTCAGACCCTTTTTCCTTCTAATTCTAGTTTCTTTTGCTTATAGACTTTTTTTTTGTTTTAATTTGTTATTATTTATTCCACAATAAGTTTGGAGTGTTTGTATACCAATATTGTGTCATCAGAGTTCTACTGTGCCTTATAAAATCAACATTTGTCCTTTATGAGAAAAAAAAAATGAATGTAACTGTAGCAATTCATTTTTTCGAATGTTGCTTTCAAATACAACTTGAGATGCTTAGTCTTGTTTTTATAAAATTTTATTCAGATGAAAAATCTACATTTTTCCACATTAAACCTCTGTACAAATCTTCTTTCAAAGCCATATTCTTGAATGTTCTTATGTTTCTAAGATTTCAGAAGAGCAATTTTCAGTAATCTTGTCCAAAATACATATCTTTTCTTACTTTTGTTCCTTTTTTTTCTTTTTTGTTGTTATTGAACGTTTTTAGGTAAAAAACCACCTAGAATAATGTTATGAAATTAATTATAATATTTCAAAATGCATTGATGCTCTTTTTGGAATAAAAGTCTTTTGTCTTCTGTGCTTCCAATATAATTTTGTAAAAATAGATGTTTGCAGTGAAATGTTTCACTCAATAATAACGGTTCATCTTAATACAAAGAATTAATGGCACTTTCTCAATAAGACTTTTTCTTACGAACTGTTGAATTAAATAGTCCTTGGAAGACGCTGTTTGTATATTTTCCTTCTGTATCTCGGGTATGTTTTTCCAGCTAATATGAAATAAACAGTACATGGAATTTGAGTTAGAGATGCAATGTTCCCTTGAAAATCGGGTGTCTTATTATAACATCAACCTTGGTAGTAAGCATTCTGTTCCCTGCTTTCCCTCTTGGTCTGATAGTGCTCTCAGGTGTCGTATGTATTGTTTCTACTCAAGTGCTAATTCTCTCTCAAGACTCCTTTACTGATGTCCTGTCCTTTTATACTTTCTATGTACCTCTTTCCTTTAACTGATAATTCACGGTTTCTCAGAAGCACTGTCACGGTTAAATGACTTCTGTTCTAATTAAATAGAAACACAATATTTAGACAGCATATTTTAATAAATAAAAAGAATATATCTGAAAAAAAAAATCGATTTTGCAGTCATTTAAGATGCCACTTTCTTTATTAGGTTACTTTGTTCATCACCGGATACTGAAAAAAACACAATTGATTAAATATCCCACTTCCTTTTTTTTGCTTTTCTGTAAGTAAATACTATCTTTTGAAAACAGTCCACTCAGGCAGCAACAAAAGTTGTCAGCTGGCAGTTATCCCAACAAGTTATTTCCACATTGGCAACAACTCTGACAGTAGAGAGTTCCTTACAATTACTAGTCACTATGTGGCTGAAACAACTTAAAGCTCTAAAAGACTCGGCAAACAGAAACAGGAAAAAAAGAAAATGGGGACTGACTAGAAAACAGCTAGCTAAAAACTGATTGCGGTGCAAATATACTAACCTGGAACTGGAAAAATAATAAGGGATATCTTTGAGGATTAAAATAAATGGCATTCATTTTACCCACACAGTGTGTTTATGTACCTACTGTACTTCATAGAAATAAAAAGTCACTTTGAGATGACAATTCATCCCACGTATTTCAGGATGGAATGAATTGCCTTGAAGGAACAAATCATGCCTATCTTTCCCATTTAGTACAAGGTAACCTAGACAAATGACTTAAATTATATCCCTACTTCTTAATGACTAAAGAGCAAGTAAGATGAACTCCACAGGAATTGCACAATGCAAGTAAAATTCTAGAGAACTCAGAAGTATCACATCAAAGTACTTTTTTGTGACAAATGTAAATGATTTAAATCAAGAGCAGCAGGCACAAAGATGTCCTTCACTTGCTATAAAAAGCCATAGTTTCCCTTCCTCTGTCTGGCTGGAATAATCAATACTTTTTCCTCAAATTTCTGTTGCTTTTTCCTTATTTATGCCCACAGAAACACTATTAAAAACAGTGTTGATTCCTAGACAGAGGACACTAGAAATACTTAAGTGAGCACTATTTTCAGGATCTCTTGAGGTGTAGTAAATGTGGAAACAGAGAGTATATGTTTGACATCCAAAATCTTAAAAAAAATAATCAAAAAAATCTGATTGCAACGAATTGTAACAATACAACAAACACACACACAAAGAAAAACTTCTTTGTCTTCTGGATTGTGAGCCTCTGTGAACTGAAAGTACTTTGGAGATGCAGCCAGTGATGCTAGAATACGATTTTTTAAAGACAAACACTGCAAACTGAAAATTATCTCTAAAAGCATGCAGTAGTGTGACTACAAGGGAAATGGAGTTAGAAGAAACAAACAAAACCAGTTCAAAATATCTTGAGGTTTAATATTATAAGACTGGCCACAATAATAATTTTATTTTAGCAAGAAATAAATTAATGAAACAGCTGCACTGTAACTATAGCTATTCCTCAGAGTATCAGAAGAGATAAACTTTGTGAAATGTATCTTTGGGACAAAATCAGAGATCTTTCCTGTACCAGCTGTATTGATTCCTCTGAGTACAACAAATTTGTGTTCAGGCCTTTAATAAGACACATGATATATGTTGAAAAGAATCATTATCTGACTGATTTGCTAATTAATTAAACTATATTTTTTTGATGTGTAAACATTTTGTTTCACATAGGATCAATCACATTCCTCATATTCAATAATTGCAGTGTAGTTTTCCTGTTATAAACAGGAGTACTACTCAATTTCTAGTCTTCTTTAATTATTCAGACCTTAAGAATAAATTATATTATGCATTATTCTTGAAGCAATAAGAAGGAATAATTGACTGACACTGATATAACAAAATGCCATCAATATTTTAATTTTAAATAGAATTATGCTTTAAATTACATTAATCACTTGAAACACAGGAGAATAATTCTGAAATTAGTTTCAATAAAAAAGTACCATGTTAACGTTCATGTATAAAGGACACTTCCAAATAACCAGCTTTGTTTTTGTTCTCTGTCTACTCATCTACACCTGGAAGACTGATAATTCCACATGGAGGGGAAAACGAACATTCATAAAACCTCACACTCACTCCTTGCACCATCATATGCAAAGGCATGCCAGAAGCAGAAACAAGAATGTGCTTCACTTAGCAAATCTCTGCTGATACACGTCTTTTCAGAAGAGAGCTAGTTCAAACTCTGATGAGAAAAAAAACACTCACAAAAAATGCGATCTGGGCATAATAACTGGCTGCTCGGTGAATTCTAATTTCTTTCTCTCTCTGTATCTCTTTCTTACTTGATGAGGCAGTGGAATGATATGTCACCTCTTACTGACTATGAAATGTCAAATTTTAACCTTGACATTAGTGATTAGGAATCTCTCTAAATCTGTCAATAGTCTCCAGTACTTGTCAGTAGTGTTTCTACACTAAATGAATACTGCAGAGATTGAGCAAAGCATTTCAGCATTTGACATACTTTTCTCTTGGGTGCGTGGGGGCATTGTCTGCAGTCCTCAGTGTGGCTTTCACAGGGTGGTTTCTTGATGAATATTGTCATTCACACAATCTCAAAACAGAAGGATTCTTTTGTTCCTTCTGAGGGATATCAGGATCCTGACAATGAAAGGGACAGACATTTTGTGGTATAAGTGTTGCCGTGATTGAGAGACGGGACTCTGCTTGATGCAAGCAAGGTGTCGTTTATTGTTACACGAATATGCTTCTTATAGAAAAGTGAGTGATTTCTTATAGCCCATATAAGGTAAAACCCATACAAATCATTTGCTGATTGGCTACTACTAGGCTACAAAGTCTTCTATCCTAAAACAAAAGGCTAGGCGGTCACAAGATGCACAGGTTTACTGTTTGACCACAGTTTTCTCATTCCTTCGTCGCGGCCTGCTAGCGAAGCATGCCTTTGTTCTTGCAGACTCAGTTCCTTCTTATCATCTTGTTTACACAGACGTCCCTCTGTGTATTCCATGGTCTATATCCAACCAGCTCCAGCACGCCGCCGTCGATAAGCTGGGTAGCACTGGATATCTTATCTAAGTCTGATAAGCCATTCCCTGCAAGTGTGACTGCCTTTTTCTTTATTGATGTTCTTTTTAAGCTCTACTGAAACACTACTTAGTTTCTGTGAAGGAAATAAATCTAAACTTAATATGACATAGATCTGTGTTCTTAATTTCTTGGTTAAGCTTTTCCTGTGTCTTGAGTAATTTACAAACTTCTGGTGAATCTGAAAGCAAAATGGTGATTTAGTCTTGGCTAACAGCCGAATTCATATCCAGCTGCTCAGTCACTCCCCCTCTCTCAGTGGGACAGGGGAGATTATAGGAGGAAGCTCCTAGGTTGAGATAAATACAGAGACTTTGCTTACTCTATTGGGCATAGTTTGCCAGGTCTGGCAGTGAGGAGGGCTGCAGAGGTAGTCTCTTCGGGAAGAAGTCAGGGGTTGCTTTGCGTTTTACACAGCCAGTGCCAGCCATCTCTGCAACAGACACATTGCAGCCAAAGCTGAGCCCATCAAAGAAGCTGGTGGTGCCTCTGAGAAAATACACCTAAGAAAGGCCAAAACACTGCTCAGAAAGTGTAAGGAGAGAGGAAAAAAAAAAGCAGAGGGAAGAGGTGCTCCAGGTGCTGGACCAGATATTCTCTGGCAGCCCACAGAGAGAGAGGACCCACGCTCAAACAGAGGAAAACTATGAAGGAGAAAGGAGCAGTAGAGAGAAACTCCTATGAACTGACCATAACTTCCCCATTTCCTGACCCCCAGGGATGCCTGGGGAGAGGCAGGCAGAGGAGTCAGGAATGAAGGAGTGAAGCTAAGCCTGGGAAAAAGGAGGTGAGGGGAGAAAGTGTTGTTTTAATTTCTCTTTGTTTCTCACTATCCAACTCCATTTTAATTGGCAAGAAATTAAATTAATTTTTCCCCAGTCTAGTGTATGCTTCCCATGATAGTAATTGGTAAGTCATCTTCTTGCCTTCATCTTGACCCATAAGCTTCTTCATCTTATTTTCCTTGTCATCCTGTTGAGAAGAAGGAGTGAGAGAGCAGCTGGATAGATGCACTGACTGTGTGAAGTACTTTTGCGCTTTCTTAAACACACTTTTTCAGAGGTGCCACCACCGTGGCTGCGGGGCCCAGCCGTGTCCTGCGGTGGGTGGGTTGGAGCCGTCTGGAACCAGCTGTGTCTGGCGCGGGGCAGCCCCGGCCTCTCCTCTCCTCACAGAGGCCGCCCTGCAGCCCTGCTGCCAGCGCCTGGGCACCTGCACCCCATAAGCACCATGGCTGTTGTGCAGTTGAGAATAAAGGAAGCTAGTATGTGTATTGTTAATGCAGGTGTTTTACAACACTCATTGTCTTGGCTTTTCTAACACTCATTGTCTTGGTTTTTCCAGAGGTAAAATTTCCATTTTGAGGGTAGAATTGTGTCTGTATGATTGTAAAAGTTAAATATAGGTTAGTCCATTCACATTAATGCGTGGGTGAACTGCATGTTGGTTAACAGCCAACATCTGAATATTGCTAAAGACTGAGGCAGAATTTTGTGCAAAAGATTTGCCGTTTTTCATGTTGCCAACTACTCTTAAACTGATGAGATGCTTTCCCCAGTTATTTTCTTTTTATCTGCTTATGTGTGATTCATAATGAAACAGGGTTTATATGTAAGGTACAGAAAGGAAAAAAGAAAACAGGAAATGAAGAAAAAAATTTTCTCATTGTTTTCTTCATAGACTTCAAAACTGGGTAAATATTAGTTACTGGGGGAGATGACCTGGAGCACAGGTCTTACAAGGAACGGCTGAGGGAGCTGGAGTTGTTTAGTCCAGAGAAGAGGAGGCTGAGAGGAGACCTTATCACTCTCTACAACTACCTAAAAGGAGGTTGTAGTGAGGTGGGTGCTGGCCTCTTCTCTAAAGTAACAAGTGATAGGTCAAGAAGCAACTGCCTCAAGTTGCACTGGGGGAGGTTTAGGCTAGATATTAGAAAAAAATTCTTCACTGAAAGAGTGATCAGGCATTGGAACAGGCTGCCCAGGGAAGTGGTGGAGTCACCATCCCTGGAGGTGTTCAAGAAACGTGTAGATGTGGTGCTTAGGGACATGGTTTAGTGAGTTAGGTGGTGTGGGTTGATGGTTGGACTTGATAATCCTCGAGGTCTTTTCCAACCTTAATGTTTCTATGATTCTATGATTCTAGGAAATATAATTGCAATACAAACTCCACAGTTACATTCTGATTACAACCAGGTAACACTTTGGAAAATGTTAATTAGAACACAATAAGTAAATAAACAAATAAAGTCCTTCCTTTAGAAACATTACTAGAATTATTTCATCTGACTTTACCATTTTGACCCATACCTAAATGGGAATTTCTGTTCATCTTTATTTAATTTCTAACACAGTTTGGGTTTTTTCTATTTAATTTAAAGTCAGTACTGAAAAAGATTAATTTCTCTCTAGTTTGTCAGATGTTATCCAAGTTGATAATTCACTAGTCAGAAACATGAAGCAGTTTGAAGTCCATCCATTTTATTTGTTAAGCTGGAGAACAAATGACATCTTCAATTAAAAAAAAAAAAAAAAAGAAAAAAGTAAGTAACAGTTTTTGGAAAAGAGTTTGTCACATACTTTGTGGTTCTGACCTAGATGCTGCAAGAGATAGACAGTAACTATTTATTTCCATCTGGTTCCATGCCGTACACTTTACATTGTCCACCAATTCCAATTTTTTAAAAAAACAAGAAATAAAAAAGCAAGGAGAAACAAAGTGGCTTTTTATGCTGTTGTAAGTTTAATTTGTTGCATCATCATTCCTCATAGTGACTGAGAGATGTTAGTGGAACTAGGACACTGACACATGGCTGCATACAAGAAGCATTTTTGTGAGGCATTTTAGAAGAAAAAAAAGCAAGAAAGGAAGACTTCTAGCTTCACAAGATGAGAAGCTGACATTCTACAGCATCGACCTCCAAGAACTGAAGTAAGAGAAATGAGGATATTTTAAACAGCAGCAGAACATTCTGATGAAGACTACTATTTTAATTAATAACAGTCAAATAATCTTAATGGCCATAAAAATACATTTGATGAGGGAAATAGCGTACCCACATTTAGTCTAGTATTATACCACTTTTCTTCTATTAGTCGTAATACTAGCAGACCTCAGTTTAGAGTCTGTCAGCTTATTCTGTAGGAAATTAAAT
This sequence comes from Pterocles gutturalis, assembly GCF_000699245.1. Classification (NCBI taxonomy): domain Eukaryota; kingdom Metazoa; phylum Chordata; class Aves; order Pterocliformes; family Pteroclidae; genus Pterocles; species Pterocles gutturalis. The sequence goes on from NW_010100314.1 coordinate 37,337, forward strand.
TTGCTCCTCTGTGTGTTAGGTGGAAAAGAGAGTTATGAGAGAATGCCAAAAAGAGGATAAAGAAGATGGGAAAATATGTTTCCTTTTACACTACAATCACTTTGTCAGAATCTTCTTTATTAGTAGCTGAAGAATGATGCCTAAGCCTGAACACTACCTCTCCCATCATATATTCTTTATTAGTGTCCTGGCTTCAGCCAGGGCGGAGTTAACTGTCTTCATAGAAGCTAGTGTGAGGCTGTGTTTTGGATTTGTGCTGAGAAGAAGGCCGATAACATACTGATGTTTATAGTTGTTGCCAGGACAGTCAAGGACTCTCCAGCTTCTCTGCTGTGCCAGTGCCTGCAGGTAGAGGGGAACCTGGGAGGGAGCATATCCCAATTACTAGCCTACGATTTGATCTTAGGTTTAGGACTGAGGCCCCAGTTAGCCAATGGTATATTTGATATCATGCATGTCATGCCCACTATAGAAATTAAGATCTGTCTGGAAGTTTTTTCTCTCTCCCTTGGTCATGTCCCTCTCCCTTGGGGTTGTATCTTTCTGGGTCACCCCTGTCTCAAGGTTGTCTTACTCTCTTGGTCAGCTCTTGGTCTCTCAGATGCTCAGGCTCTTATCCTTTCTGGGATTGCAGTTTCAAGTGTCTCACTCGCACTGCTCCAGGATCATTAGCTGTGAGTGGGCTAAGATATGGTCACTGGATGGTGAGCAGTTTCACTGTGTGTCACTCATTTGTGTATTTGTATATTTTTATATATCACTATTATTATTATCATTATTATTTTCAATTTTATTTCATTTTATTTCAATTTTATTTTATTTTAGTTATTAAATTATTCTTATCTCAACCTGAAAGTCTCTTTTCCCTTTACCCCTTTAATTCTCTGCCCTATCCACCAGAGGGGGGAGTGAGGGGCTGTATGGTATTTGTTTGCTGCTAGCTGGGTTTAAAACCACGACAATCAGTTCGGTATTTGGAGACTTTCTCTATTGCAGTGAATTGCTGTAGGATTTTTAGTCACTGAAGTGAAATAAAATTTGTTTACTGTGATTCATGTCATCTTACCAAAGATGTCTAAAGTGCAAGAAAAACCAGACAATTTTAGATGTCAGAGTCTTTTTGTCATACTCTAGCTGAGGAGAAAAATTCAATTTTATGACAACCCTTTGTCTCAAATTAATAAAAATTTATTCTGAAGATGTATTCTGAATATTGTGGTGAGCTATCTTATGTTAAGTTACTTTAATTAGTTAAAAAAAAAGTTTAAAAGTTTTAAGAAAAGTTTTAAAAAATTGAGTTTATATCTTCAGGCTAGATAATTACGTGCAATTTCAAGGCCTTTTCTGTGTTTAGAAGGTTAGAGAATAATAGGTTTTATTATAGTAGCAGAAGAACACAATATTTTATAAGAACTAGAACTCTAATTTAAACAACTTTGTAACATTTAAAGAATCCAGTAGGTTTTTTTTTTTTATTTATACTGTTGGGCAAGCATCATTCAGGAGTCTTATTTTGTCAGAACACGTTTTTTTACTACCAGAAATAGATTATTTTCTATCTTAATTTAAAAATATTACGGTTTGCTGCCACTGAAATGATTGAGGAAATTTATCAAAATATTGCTATGCAAATGTAAAAAAAAAAAAAAGAAAAGAAAAGAAAAATTGTCTTTGTGGAATGAAAAGTTCCTTTGTTCTTCCCTGTAGATTTCTTTGGGTATTTAAGTTGATTATGACTCCATTTGGTATTTCACTTAAAAGTACTGGACTCTAGTCGAAGATACTGTTACATTCAATTTGCTCTCTGTGTAAGACTGAAGACAAAACTAAAAATCGTCAAAATCCAGTAGGTTCTGAGTAATTTTCTCCTTGTCAATGAGCAAGTAGATCTTTCTATTTACTTACATACTAACCCTTTTTACATTTTGCTCCCATGATCTTTTTTCTCAACCCAACTATATTTTCCTCTGTTAGTCCAAAAATGTTTTATTAGCTGAATTAATGAAGTATTAGTCATCCTTCATAGAAGAAATTAAAACACATATGATTTGTATTAAATTATGTCATTTCCAGTGAACTAAAGTTTTCAGCTCTACCTGAGATGAAAAAGCACGAGCAGAGCTACAACTACCTTTAAATGAAAGGAGATAGACTGTAGAAGAAATTGTCATGTGCTATTAAGAAAGAATATCTTTGTTAAGGATTGGGCCTCCAGTTAAGTTTTCCACCTTTGGGTTTGGTTTTAGTATCCTCTTCCATCGTCTCATGTGACTGTGAGGTACTGTCCCTACATCACCTGACCAGCCTTTTTCTGTACTCATGCCTGAACTGGATTGGGGAACTGAACCAGACCACAGCAACAAAAAACAAAACAAAACAAAACCCCCAAAAAATCACAAAAGACAAACCATCAGATTTTTACAGTTTTGACAGTTTCCTGATCTAGTTCAGTATGTACTTGCACAAAAAAATTTCCTGAAAAAGTGAGGGATGCATTAGAAGGGCAAGATTAAGCAGTCAGTAAAAAATTAAAGTCTTTGGTTTGTGAAATCAGTGTTACCCCTAAAGACCTTCAAGTAGAGCTGTACCATCAATACAGGTGTTGCTGTTTTCCCTTTTACCTGCATTTCCTCCTAAGATCTTGTGATTCCACTTTCTATTTTTGTCGCTAGCCCAGAGGATAATGACATAACACTACTCTCTGCCACATTCCTTTTTGTTTTAAATTAAATGCACTTTCTGTTTAAATGGTTGAATTTACAACATAAATTTCAGATCTGGAGAGGAACTTTTGTGTTGCCAGCTGATCTACTTTTCCCACTTATATCCATCTAATAAAATCAGAATCTCTTTCCAGAATTTCTATGCTCAGAGGCAGTTGAGAAGTTTTGAAAATAAAAGATATTTCTCGCTTAACAGTTTGACCTAGTCAACAGAAAGATAACAATTAGCTCTTGCTAACAGTAAATATTTAAGAAACAACTAAAAAATATGCAAACTATCATAGCTACAATAGCTACAATTGAAATAGTCAATCATAGAGTTGGGACTGATTTCAGTAACTTAATTTTGCATGTACATATATATAAACACACTTTAAAATATAGTCACACGTATGTATACGCACTCTAAAATATGTGTATACATAAGAATTATTTTAACCATATTATTTTATATGCACAATATTTCAGAGAATATTTTTTCTTCTTTGAAGTAGTAAGCAATCATTCTCTTGTACAGTGAGTTCATCCTGCAAGTGTCCTATTGTTATAAACTTTACTTTTAAAATGATGACTAGAAAATCAATTAAAAATGGCTAATATTTTTAGACATAATAGTCTATCTGGTACTGAATGTACTGCATGATGAAGGTTATTTTGTCAGCCTGATGTTAGGTCTTGAGCTCTCCACACTAGTGGTTTTTGCACTTATGGCTTCTGTGTGTGTGTGTGTGCATGTGCACGAGCACCTCTATGATAACATAGAGCTTTTACTGTTCCCTAAAGCTTAGAATTGCTTCCAATTTTATAATTACAATTTATTTAAGATAAGGTATATCACTGACTCTTACAACAGAAGGGACTAAGATTTATCCTAAAATTACAAATGTATCTTCTGTTTTCTTCTGCATTTTCATTCATTAACAATGAGAAGGGGGCAGAGACCCAGGAAAGTTCTGAAAACATCTCTGTGGAGCCAATGGGACATTATGCTGTGGGTCAATGTGCTCTGCACCTGTGATAAGGCCACTCCAGACAAAATAGGCTGATGTTCAATAACCTTAAACTCAAGATCCATGCCTTCAGTCCTCTTTTACTTCTGTACTTTCTGGATTAATTCCTAATGCTTTCCTATTCATCGTTTGTGGTACTGTAAAATTTGAAGGGGAGAAAAGTTATAGAATATCTGAAACATTTACTAGAAAACTTATTGTCATTCTAGCAAAGTGATTTAAAAAGTCTTAAGTAAAACTGCCTCAGATACTTGGCTTATTAAATAGAAACTGGAAGATAAATGCACAGTACAGTTCTCAGACTCATTCAAGTTGTAAGTCTATTCAACAGAACAGATAGGGATAAGAATTGATTAATGGATATATTCTAATATATTAAAGAAATACGGTTACATGGAGAAATCCTCCATCCAGCTTCTGCATACTCTACCTACCACAGCATCCTCCCAAGTAGAGAGATCTAACTTAACAAAGAACATAATTTATCAGAGTAATACAAGACAGCATAGCTTTTCATAACCAAAACCTTCAAACAAGAACTCCTGAAAGTAACATACTTTTGTTTGGTTTTGTACTCAGACACCAACTCCAAATCTAACTGAACCCTGAGAAACAATCTAATTAAATGCAATTTAACTGAAATGAACTAATTATTTCCATGTCTCATTGCCCTAATTTTATGGGTATTGTCCAGTTCATAACTCATGTTTTCAAACTGCTTTTCAGTATATTTGTAAAGAATACCACACATTTTACATGACAGCATAGAACCCTTTCTTGATGACCTACCACCTGGAGCTAAATGTACATTTTATTTACACTGTTGCACTCTTGAAACAACTTTTTTTTTTTTTTTTCTCCTCAAAGATTCATAATTATTGGCATAAATTCTCAGACACATTATTCTGTCTTTAAATCATGTAACTAATATGAACATTGTTAGTTAATATAATAAACTGTAGGTTCCTAAAGTTATAGTAAAACTTAAATATAGATTCTCTCATGCTTAACTGAAGATAAGTGTAGATGATATAGATAAGTATAGCCTTTTAGGCGACTATTTCAAAATCACAGTATATTTACTTACTGAAAAGTCATTCTTCATCTGAGGAGTAATAAAAAAATCTTCTTTGCAAGTATATATCCACCAAAGTCTATAAGTATTTATGTTTTCCTTAAATACTCACTAAGTTTATTGCATTCTAAGTCTGTACTATTCACAAAATAATAAAAAGAAAACCATTTAACAACTTTGGAAAGTAATATTGTCAATTTTCAATAAGGGAACTCAGACATTTTAGTGTCTCAGTCACTGTAAAAAGGGCACCCCAGATGGTGCAGATGATGCACATGGCAAACAGGAAGGCAGGCAGAAAACAGGTTTGAAGAGAAGAGAAATAACACCTCATTGGTAAGTCTGAGTGGTGTAAAGAAAAATGCCTTAAAAAATGATTATGCTAGACCATTACATAGCAAAACTATCTCCTGTTAGGCTGCTTTATTATTTGGGCTACAGGAGATATGTTAGTTCAGAGGAGACTTTATGGAAGAGTTAGAAAGAAGAAAAATGCAGCAGAATTACTATGAACTAGCAATAAGTGGAGATTTTGGTTGAGTGGGATATCACAGGGTAATGGTCAGGGTGAAAATACGACAGCTGTGTTTTGCTTTGAATGGAGGAGGATCTGAAATGTAAATATATAAATATTACTCACTGAATTTCTATTAAATGCTAATGTGAATTATACACATGCCCTAGAGCCTTATAACCATATGGGTACTATGCCAGTTTGACAGGCTATGGACAGAAACAACAGTCCTGCCAAGAAAAATAACAGAAAGCAATCTGTGTTTCATTAGCCCGAAAAAACAGCAAAGCTTATTTTTCAAGTACAATCCTCAGTTCATTATAGCATTCTGTTACTTAATAATATTATCTGACTCCATGTAAAGCAACCAATTAAAGAAACAGTTAGCAGCCCTGTGTACATCAGCTTCAGGCAGTAATTTGTCCTAGAAATCAGATAGAAACTGATGTAAACTGATATGTGCACAGCTGCATCTCCTCCACTGATTATTCTTTCTACTCCCCTTCCCTTGTCTCTAAAGATCAGGTGCAGCATGGTCATAATTTTTATTTTCCCTTTGACTGAAATGCACCTCTTCTAAACTGTTTTCATTTTCAGGAATGGAATATGTGCCTTAAGGCTGTCAGCTTAATTCTTGCCTGGCATAAACTGCCGTAGTTACACCAGCTTAGAGATTGCTCCTCTGTCTTTCTCTTGCCTCTCCGTATATGATTATTTGCTGTTATGAACCTTCTGTTATTTCATTTCTACTATGATGAAATCCAAGTATCTCTTTCTGAAGGGCATGTCCTTCTCTGCAAGCAACACAAGCTCAAGGTTTTTGGGCCCTGTAATGTGGTACATCATTATTAACTGCATTTCATACAATCCTGTCTGTGTCTTAATCCTTATGAACATTCAGGAAAATTAGGTCCCTGCCTAAAAATAATTTAAAAATATAAATCTTACAGGTGTTTCAGAAGATCATATATGTCTTTACGGAGCCCACTGAAAAGACAATGACCAGACATCTTTTAGAATCATAACTAATTCAACCATGTACAAATAAAAGTATTTCATTTTTCTTGGAGACTATTTAAATAAGAAGTCTGAACCTTGGGAATTTAATAGCAAATATGTAGCTTTTCAGGGTCCCCTTTGACTATTTTTAACTTTTTAACTGTAAGTTTTCATCATGCTTCAGCA
>NW_010100314.1:43861-53524 GCF_000699245.1 Pterocles gutturalis
AGATTTGAGAGTATTTCTGCATTATTTAATAAAGTCCCCATAGTCCTGCTAAATTAAGTCAATATGATTTATTCCAGTTCATTCTGTAGATCAAGCCCAAGGCTCTGTTTACTCATGTTTCTGAAAATTAGATGCATTTATAACAATGTCATTTTTTTTATCTTGTCAAAGTTCCTGTTTTATATTCACTACATTTTACTTTGTATTTTGCTTCCCAATATTAGCACACCATTACTTTTCTTTTTTTTACACACAGTAAAGCAGAGTGCCTGGAAAGAATGAAGCAAACGTGTTCTCAGAGCTGGAGCAGCACAAATGTGCAGGACCAAGAAATGGAAATTTTAGAGTTCGCATGATGGCAGTTAATATATATGAACACCATGACCACAAAATGTAGACCTGTTTTAAAACTTCCTTTTCAAAGGTGCATACTGGCATTATCTTCTCATTTCTGAAACAGCAAAGGGGAAACTGTGATGGTTTCACTGCTGGATGGACACAGTACATCTTATAATTCTACCTTTTGGAGTTCATGTTCTAGTCATGGTTAGATGGATTCTATTCATCTTTCCAGTAGGTATTTTTCTCTACTTTGTCTACCATTGTATCTCTTGCCTGGCATCACTTTTCAATACTGTCCATTGCATTATCTTTTCTCCACCCTGTTGGCAGCCTGTCATGCTGTATGCCTCTAGGAATTTTATTTTTCTTCACAATTTTCTTATTGCAATGGGTCTGTTTTTATTTCTTTCTTTTCCCTGTGCTTTGTGAATATTGTACTTAATTTTTGTTATTATCTTTTATTATTTTCTGTTTGACGACAGTGTGCAGTCAGCAAGATTCCAATTATATTTTCTTGCGTTTCTAAGTATATGTACAGCTGCCATTGGATGTTGCACATTATAACAGAAAACAGTAGTTTTCTTATATTTCCCCTCATTCTCATCTCTTCTTCCCTCAATATTTATAATGTTTGATGCAAGTACCATTGGGTTGAGGCTATATAATTTTGTATTACAAGATACGAACTGGGTTTTACAGATACTAGATATTCACAGAACTGTACACTCAAAAGCTTGTAAACCAGTGACTTGAATGTCCCTTCTTATTAGCAGTACAGAAGAACATTCAAGTAGATTTGTTGCAAGTAGTGCAATGTCTGCAACAGCGCAGTTGATGCAAGTGTTTTGATCTGAAGATTAAAATAATTTGCTGAAAACAATTAAATTGCAGTAGACAAGTGAGCCAAGTCATAACTGGAGACCTGAAGTTGAAGTCAATTATGTACAATTCAGAACTGAAATACTGAGTAAATCAATGTAGATAAACAGAATATTGCTAAGTAGAAACAACACTCTAAAAACAAGACTTTTAAAAGATACATAGAAAAAGGGTTGTATTATCATTCTTTGTACAATCTGTCTGCTGACATCCTCACCTTGGTTTTAAATAATTTTAAATCTACTTTAAAAATTGGTGTTTGAAAGTGATGAACAGCTTTCCGGAGGGTTTACTGATTAGTTATCTCTTCTAACAATAATGTATCTGCTGGGGTTTCAGTACTATTTGCGAGTTTCATCAAAAATCACATCTGAACTAGACATTATAACGATATATAGGGTGACACTTTCTCTTAAAGTTTTTAGAGATTTTTATAAGAAGCTACCAACTTCTTCAAGCTTAGCAACCTGAGATATGCAATTCCTATATTATATGATCTGCATCATTTGTTGGAACAGCCTGTCTTTCTCCGTCAGCTCTGAAGAGAAGCTAAACTGCCAAGTGAAAGTCTAAACTTAGATATTTACTCTATCTCATTTGATGAGGTGCTTCTATTGAGAGCAGGATTGAAATATGCTTGAGCATCTTGTACAGCCAGGAGTATTTATGATATAGGTCATATGAATGTATTAAAAGATTCTGTGCACATTAACCCACAGAAATTCCACAAAAAAATCAAACTCTCTGAGCTGTACAAAATCACTCTTTCAGCCACTCAGCTTGATGGTCTGTCTTCCATGAGACTGTAGTAGTTCCATACAAAATTTAAATACAATGCTGTCATTCATATTTAGACACAGTGGTGTTCTCAATAAGATTGGGTATGTAACACGAAAAAATATATTTTATTAGAGCAACTTGCATGGGAAATATTGACACATTTTCAGATATGTTAGATTTTTTTTCCAGTTCATAGTACTACTTCATGGTCTGAAGACAATCAGGCTTTAATCAAACCAATTTCCAGAGCTGATTATGCCTCAAAAAGACTGGGCTGTGTAAAGGCTTCACTTCATTTGAGCTACTGAGCCACTAGCTCAAGTGTAATAGATCATTTAATTGCTGTGGAAAAGAAGCAGCATGTAGCAGGAGAAAAAAAAAAAAAAAAAAAAAAAACACTAAAACAAACAAAACACCCCTCAGAAAAAGCTTATTAATCAATTCAACAATTATTCAGATAGAATTGTCAAGAAGTCATGGAAAATGGTCACTCAGAAAGGTAAACCTAGATAAATGCTCTGCTGATTTTCTAAACAAATACAGGAAACTGTTCAAGGCTTTAATGCCTTAGACTTTTACCTGAAATCAGCCAGTAGATCATGAGAAAGTCAAATAAGTAATGCATTTCCTATGAAAAATTCTATTTAATACGAGAACTGCTAGATTCTGCACTGTAGGGTTTTGTTTTTTTGTTTATTGGGAGGGTACACCAATGATTTTAATTAAATTCCTCTCTGAAAGGGATGTGAGGCTGTATCTCTGCGTATGTCTGTAAAGACGGATGGCTCAGTTTAGTGCTTTTCACTGGAGTAAAATAAACTTTGAGATCAGGGAGAAACTACTACCTAAATTTTTTATTTCTTATACCTACATCTGCCTTTTGACTTTTTTTTCTCTTTTTTTTAATCTCTAATACCAATTTTATAAACATGTTGTAGCATTCCTCTTTGTCTAAGTACATGATCTTAATTTTACTCATATGAACTTGGAGGTTTTTATACTGCAGGAATGGATTTTTGTTTTTCTTATGGCCACAGTTTTCCTACTATCTGAAGATTTGGAAGATAATACCCTAAGCTAGTAATGAAAATTGACTCCTAGAGCAGTATTTCTCAGCTCTTGTATCAAAAAACACAAGAGCAGTGAATAACAAAAGATAATTGGGTTTCAAAAATACTTGACAAACTAAAACAAGAAGCAAGTAAAGAAAACCCTAGCCCTTACGTTTTCGTTGCATTTTATTCTTCTAGTTCAACTAGTCTTTGCGAGCTTCTTGAAATATACGAAAAGTTAACTGAGCTTATTAACAATGTGCTTTTGCTTTCATAGTAAATGTAATTTAGAGGTTGTTTTCTTCAACTAATAGATCAACACCTTGGAATGGCTGAGAATCATTCATCTGGAAAATCATCAGTGACCCTACAGAGTTGGTTTGTGATATTTGTTTACATAAAACAATTTTGCACACCAACTGTGTAATTCCGTAACAGATTACTCCATTTTAGCAGAGAATCACAGAAGTTGCTTGAATGCCTGTTAATAAAGCTAATTCAAGTTTGGCTCTGGAGCTTCATATCATAAGCAATATTAATGACTCTTTTTCTTTTATATGTTTAAGGACAACTGCTTCCTGGGAAATCATGTCAGGTTTCAAGATGAAAATGCATTTTAAACTCGTTTGAATGATCTTACCATAAGCAGACATGACTCCTTTTGTACGTGCTTGCCTAGAATGAGCCAGGGTTCACTGGGAGCAAATCTCTAGGAAACAGAAGGTGAGAGATCCCTTCCCCCATCACTCACCATTAAGAGTGTGTTTATCTTTTAATTTCAGAAATTGATAAAGCTGACCTGATTTTTTGTTTTTAAACACATAAAGTGTGAAACGAGGCTTGCTTTTGGCAAGGAACACTTCTCTTTTCCCGTACTTGCCTTCCCTTCCTTTTCTTTCACCTCAGTTTCTTTGTTATAGTCCAAAGAGAATAAAAAAGTGCTGAAATGCTTTCTTCTTTAGTTCTCCAAATATAATATGGGCTACTTGAGCTTGGACTGTAGGCTTCATCTGTGACTTATGTTGTTCTGGAATGCCAAAGTTCAGAGTGGTTCATACAGTCCCTCTTGGAACTTTATTTCATGCTTCCTCTAAAAGTTATCTCTGAATTATGAATAAGCCTAAGAAAAAGCAAAACAAAGCAATGTTTCTTTTATGAATGAAAATAAAGTATGGATAATGGAAAACAGCTTTATGGGAAAAAAAATAATGCTGTTATTCTGATTGACTTCTGCAGTAATGAAGACAAAAAAAAAGAAAAAAGAAAAAAACACCAGATTAATTTTCTCAGTATTATAACTTCATGCATATATGTGAGTACAATGCTGTCACAGTTACATAAAATTAGTGTTTTAAGTTATCAATGTTAGTAAAATAATTATTTGAATTACAGAGATTATTTTCTGTAACTGATAGCAATTTCTAACACATTCTAATTAATTCATTTTCTCAGGAATGTACTTGTGACTTCCTTCTTTAAAATTCCTTTGTGGAATGGTTAAATTTAGTAAGTCTTTTTCATAAGTATGTCTTAGTTATAAGAAATGTAAAGTGTACTCAAATAAAGTGATATTTTTGATTAGAATTTTTTTTTTGGGGTGAGATGCCATTTTGAACGATGTTGATGTTGAAGTAGCTCTTGCCCTATTAAGGGACAACTTAAGAACAAAGAACTAGATTAAGATCTTAGACAGGAGTGGGTATTTAACTTACCAACTCGCTGAACTCCTAAAATACAGTTTTAGCTTCAAATACTTCCTTCTGTTTTTCTCACCAACTGTTCCTGCAGCAATACCCTCCAAAAGACCCTAGAGGGAAATCTTTCCCAGCTTGGAAAGCAGCTCTGACTCCAAGATCCAGCATCATATTGACTACAAGAAAAAAAAAACAGCGTAGTTGTTCTGGGCTAAGACAGCAATTACTATTTTAAAATGGATCTTTAAATTTCTCCAAGCCTGAAAAAAATAAATAGCACTGTCCAATCAAAGTTTCTTCTGCCTTAACAGAGAAAACTTTTTTTTTTTTTCCTTCCAGAGCAGACATTATCATCACAGTGACTTTGAAGATACAAATTTCAGCATGTATGGTCATCCATAGAAGGCAAGCTTGAAGATGAGCATTCACCAACACACGGAAGTCACCTTGGTTTATGAATAGTGTTTTACAGAAAGATTTTTAAACTCTTAAAGTGAATAAGTCATTATAATTGAGAATTCTGTTATTAGAAACATTTCACAATCTATGTTATTTCCTGAAAATTCCTTATTTCTTAAAAAAAAAAAAAAAGAAAAAAAAGAAAAAAAAACTTACTAAAGCTATTTATAGATACCAGATAGGTATTCTGATGTAGAAAAGTTAAAACAAGTTAAAATAATGTCTTTTTATTTAAGGTAACAACAGTTGTTTCTATTTGAAAGTTGTTGGATTTTTCCCCCTTGTGATTTTCATCACAGCCGAGATTGGGGTATAGTTAACAGGAAGGCTGATTTCTTCACTGCTATGAATGTTGCTGTATAATAAAAGTCAGAAAATTAGTATACACAAATAGCAATGCAGCTTTCCCCTTTTACACTTATTAGCTCTTGGGGAAATAGTGCAAAGTGCCTTTCCTCGCCTTCATTGGTATGAGTGACTTCACTACTTACCTTACAGATAATATTTTTTTTCTCAGCAGCTGTTTCTAAGCATTTATTGATTTTTGGATTCTAGATACTGTGCTATTGATAGACTTTGTGGAATCCGATGGGTGAAATGGAGATTAAAAATAAAGTTGGTTGGATAGGTGAAAAGCTTAAAAATGTCCTATAACAACATCCAATTCCAGAAAAATTGAGGTGTGCTGCTCAATCAGGATTTGTTTTTTTTCTTTCGGTCTAGAGAAAAGCTGACAAAATAAAATGTATCGGTGATCCAAAAAATGCCTGGGCTGTAGTCTCCCAAATGAAACTGTTCTGTTAAAATGTTAAAGAAAAAAAAAAACAAAAAAAACCCTGAAACCAAACTGCCTCTTCAAATTGTCTTATATTGTCATTCTGTTGTAAAACATTTTACTAAATAATATTTTAGAAATTTGTTTAAGTGACTAGGTAAAAAGCAATTAAAATAAATCAAAGTGTATTTTTTTTTTTTTTAGTAAAAATATTTTTCCCCTACATATGTCTACTAGAGGTAAACATGGTCTGGTATTTGAAAGTCTGAACATTGCCACTATTCTTCCACTGCTGGCAGCTTCATTTCTTATGTTATCCATGTAATATATCTTCCAGACCAGTGATTTCTCCTCCTGCTCTTTCCTTCTAAAACCCATTCTGCACACTAGGAAATGGATGAATTAAACATAAGATGCCTTTCTCTTTTCCCAAATGGAAACTCACTTCTTTAAAATTAACATGTTAGAAACCATATACATTTCAGCTGAGTTGAATTTAAGGGAAAACCATAACATAACAATTGAGTGACTTGGAAGACATTGCCTTTGTTTTAAAAGAGCAAGAACCCAATATGCTTAATGTGGCATGATTTTTATTTTTTTTTCTTAAGGGTTCAAACATCTTTTCTGATGAGTACCTTAGCTCTGTAAAGTGTTTTTTGAGTTCTTATTGTAATTAATTAGATGGGTAGCATCTTGGCTAGTAAGTGATATTTTGGTTTTATACTCTCTTATGTCTCTGGAGTTGCAAGCTGTATGCTTGAGAAGAGAGCAAGACTTATGAAGCCCAAACAATTTTATAGTGAAAAATAAGTGTAGAAAAAATTACTGCTAAGCCGTTTCTTCTGATTTATTTATGTTATTTCCATAACAGTTTCTTTGCCATCCTTCAAGGAGACTAACTGATTTCAATGGGAGTCATGCAGTTAAAATGTACTGATCTCTTATGAATATTTATCTGTTAATAGCTGTGCTAGGAATGCCTTAAGACAAATGGGTGTTTATTATAGAAATAGTCATGTAGTATTAAAGAATATGAAACTCCCATCTTCTTTTAATTCAATGCACTATAGATATAACTTCAGGAGTATTTACTCTCAAGATGTATCTGGGTTTTTGCACGATATAAGTAACACAAAACCAGACACAAAAAGTCAGGTCAAAAGCCGGAAAGACTTGCATCCTGTCTCATATCATGATTACTGGTTGTTTTATCACTATATAAAGACTTCCAGGATGAGACATAATGCCTGATTTTTCTTTACTGTCCTGATAAAGTATATTTCTTGAATTTATCTAATGCATTTTTGAACATTTATTTTTTTATCCTTTGGCAAAATTAGTTTCAACTATGTTTTTGAACATTTTAAAAGTACTTCCCTGAATCTGTAATTTTTGCCTAGCAACTTCACCATTAGGTGAGTTAAGGGTTCCTGAATTTAGCACATGAAAAATAGGAAAAAATTATTTGCTTTTTCGTTTCCCAATGCAACTCATGATTTAATATCCTCCTTTTAAGCCTATCCGTAGTGTACATTCTAAATTGAAGAGCTCTGAACTGCTTTGTTTCTCCTGGTCATGGAAAGTTTTCTATATCCCTGAGTCTCTTTTCCCCCTCTTTACACAATTTATTTGTATTATCTTTACAATGACATGATAATAAATCTATTCCATAGTCAAGATGTGGGTCCTACTAATTTATGAAAGCACATTATTATTCTTTCTGCTTTGTTCTTCACTGTTTTTCCTAACAATTGCCAATATTGTCTTTACATCTTTTATGCAAAGATGGATATTGATCCTTAAAGACTTAAAAGTTTGGGTGTTTTCCCCCTGAGTACCAATAAGTAATTCAGAAGAGTACTACAGTTTCTTTGCAGTTTAATTCCTTCCAGTCTTTCCCATACACAGTACTTAGCACTTGAATTTGGAAATGTATTTTAATGTCCCATGTTGTTAGATCATCTGCACATCAATGTGATCTGCATACGTATCACTTTACCAATTAATATCCGTAAATTTTGCTGCCTCAGTACTAGCCCTCTTTTAAAGAAATTTTGAATATGCAGATTCACTGATGCAGGTACAGGTTCACTGATAATTTTCCAGCACTGTGAAGCAATGATAAAGTCTTAATTTTACAAAGGCCATGTTATTCTCCAGTTTGTTATGCCTGTTGGGACATTACATCTTCAAAACGTGTTCTGGTGCACAGTTAACTGATTTCTACTGCTATCACTTATGCAAATGAATTTGACTTTTGTGGAATTATATTACCTTTGGTGAATATGCTTTTATCTTAAGTCTCTTAAATAGCATACAATATTTAAGTCCATAATATTTATAGGGTTTTGAGTGGTTAAGGCTGCATAAATATATTTAAATTTATGTCTTCATTGAACAAAGATAATAAAATCATCCTCAGCAAATACAAATACAAGCGACTAATAATCCTTGAATCAAGAAACATCTAGGTAAAGATGACTGGTATTTGTCCAATTTGCAATAATGTCAGGCTTAAAAGTGGAAAATTTTCCTAACAAGTGCATGCTGTTTGCTCTACCTATCAACATAATTATTTGGATCAGTATTAAATATTGTCTTCAAACCCTGATCAAGATCAAGGTTCCACTGCATTTGGCAGCCCAAAAGCAAAGAAATCAGCAATTATCCACAAAGGCTTAATAAACTACCAATCCTAGAAATGCCTACAAATTATCTTAATTGAAAAATTATTTGCAATCCTTACACAATTAACGAAGCTGGTCTCATACATAAATGTTATCAATTTGTTGGCCTAAAGGGACAGAGGAGAGAAAAATAGAAGAGAATTAAATATAATAGCCCTCCTTTTGCAGGCATATAAACAATGCTAAACGAAATCCTTTTGGCTGTGCAACTCAGTGTCTATGCATAAACTGGAAAAATAATCTAGGTATCAGAGCAGCTCTGTCAATGTATCTACAGTGCTATTTATTTGTGTCTAGCAGATATATTATACAACTCAGTAAAGTCATCAAAACTACAAAAAAAGTTTTTCTGATGAAGATCTGTAGTCATCCACTCTTGGGATCACTTGATTTGCATGTTTTTTACTAAACTCAAAAATTTAAAAGTATAATTGTATGAACTGTTCTTAAGTAAATAACTATTTACTCACTGACATGCACATTAATGTGCTGGAAGAGGTGTGCTCTGGACTAAATGACTTTTGTGTTCCCTGCCACTGGTACCATCACCAAAAACAAAGCTGCCAGTCCATGTTCAGGTGCTGAATCCATGACCTTGCTCTTCCCAAGAATGGCCTGATCAACAGCCTTGATGAGCTGCCAGGTTCTACTTCTCTTCCTCTTTGAGGGTTTTATGTCTTATTGAGACAGTGTGGGGGTTTTTTATTGTCTTTGATGATTTCACCATCAAAGGAACTCAACTTGGCTGCAGTGGTAAGAGATAATAAAAAATGGTTTTATAAATGCATTAAAAGCAAAAGGAGAGCTTTGGAGAATCTCCATCCCTTGTTGGATGCAGGAGGGAACATTGTCACCAAGGACGAGGAAAAGGCTGAGGTGCTTAACGTCTTCTTTGCCTCAGTCTTCAATAATCAGACTGGTTATCCTCAGGGTATTCAACTCCCTGAGCTGGCAGTCAGGGACAAAGAGCAGAATAACCTTCCCACAATCCA